>NC_062217.1:171911097-172148597 GCF_902686445.1 Sciurus carolinensis | reverse complement strand
CGGTGTGTCTCCTGGGCAGGCAGAAGGCAATGACTTCACCACCTCCCCTCTGCCCACCCACGTTGGGATCGGAGCCGGAGTGACGTGCCAGCAGTGTGTCACTGCTAGACACCCATCTCCAGACACCAAGCAGTGTTCTGTGTGCCAGATGCTCACCCAGCGTTGGATGGGGATGGGTGCATTGTTCTGGTGATGAACTGGTGCAGGCGGCCAGGTGTGGGAGCTGGGGGACAGGGAGTGTTCTCAGCCCACCCCAGCCCACCCCAGCCCACCCCAGCTGCCCGAGCTGAGAGAACTTCATTTCTAGCTCATGCATTTGGTTTGAACTTTGATCACAACTGACCAGAATCCCCCTCTGGTCCTCTGGGCCTGGTTGGAATGGGGAATTTGCACACTGGGTGTAATATAAAGCCGATACTCCGCCTCCCAACCACTTGTCAATCTGCGCTCTGCCCGCCTCTTACCTTACAGGAATTTCCAGCTTACGTTGCCGCCATTTTCCTGCTTCCAACGTTAAGTCCTAACATGCTAGATAGCTATTGGTTCATCAGTCAGCTTGCAAGCATTCTCCTCTGCTATTGGTTCCTTCCAGCCCCCGAGAGTCCAATATCTGGGAGAAGCTACACGCCATCTTTCTCTTTTTTCCTTTCTTTTCACCCTGGAGCGGACGTGTTAGTCGTCCGCATAATAAAGTCTCTTGCATGTGACCTCGTGTCCGTGGTGCATTTTTCTGGGAGCTATTGGCGAGCCGCAACTGAGACGAGCGAGCGGGGCGGCAGTTCAGCGGGAGCGCGCAGCTGTGGCTAGAATGCCGCAGGTCCCAAGATGCCTTACACTGGGGGCTGCAGGCCTGAGCCCTTCCTTTAGTCCCCACATCCCAGGGCCTTCTTTCCTTTCTCCCTTCCTCTACCGGGTAGCAGCCAGGGTGCTAGACCCAGGGATAATGAGGAGAGAAGGGAAGCCAAGTGTGATCGGCCAGTTCCTCCTGGGGTGTGATCAAGGGAAGTGGGTAGCTGAGCAGCTCGGTGACGGAGCCACTGGCCTGGCTTCAGGACTTTCCTTGCTAGACAGTCCTTGTTCCTTAATGTCAGGGAGAGCCGTGGCAGTTGAAGGCTCCCTCCAAGCTTGCCTTCACGCCACAGAAACGTTTCAACAACAGGGACTGGATGTCCAGTCACAGGTGCCTGGGACCGCAGTCCATAGAAACAGCATCAGGGCGAAAGGAGAGAAAACCAACTGGAAAAGAACCTGGTTTAAACTGATCAGATGATAGTGCCAGGCATTTTATAAAGGAGGCATTGCCTTAAAACACAAGCTGGAATTTTCAAAGTTCTCAAAATTGTGAAAGAAGCCTGTCCCTATTGTCTAAGATTTAACACATTCTGTGCTGTTTATTTTTTGTTAAGAGAACTACTAAACAAATCTGTAATGTTAGTGATTAAAGTGGTCAATAAAACATCAATTCAGAACGTCAGCCCAAAGATGAAGCGATGTGGAGATGAGGGGATGTACTTAATTCTTTGAAGAGCGAGTTTTGTTGAGCATGTCAACAAAACCAAGTATTTTGAAATCTGTGCTCATTGATGTTTCCCCATACATATCATTTAATTCTCCCTTTAGCCACTGGTTATTGACTGTTTAGTTTTAGAATTTACAAGGCAGCATGAAAGGCTATAGTACCAAGTGTTTAAAGAATTCATGCTGGCTCTTCTTCAGGTAATCCGATGTTTTCTTGCACAGAGAATGTGATTTATCTAAAACTTGAACAAGAATACACCAAGTGCCTCGTCTGACTGGACACGTTCTGGGCTCTCAGATGCAAGGGGACCCTGCCCTGGAGGAACCATGGCAGCAAAGGCATCAAGCAATGGGCTGCAGGGTTCTTAACATGGGGAGCTTGATGCTCATGGGAATGTTCCACACTGAGATCCAGCAACCTCCCAACGGATGCCAGTAACCAGAATGTGGTCCCAGGTAATTCTGTGGCCCATTCACTGGTTGGTCCCAAAGCAGGAGCCCTTTCCCGGCCCTGTGGTGGAGGCTGGTGGTGCTTGAGCAGGAAGCAGTTGTACCTGGAGGCTTCCAGCTGGGATTCTGCAGGAAGCGGAGCATCGCTGTGGGTGGAGAGGAAAGACTGAAGTTAAAAGTCGCGTCCATCTTCTGGCTCTGACCTTTACTGGTACAATGCACGGTCTAACTGGCACACAGAACTTGCACCTACCTTGAAAAAGACACATGCCCTCGGGCAAACTCCTTCCTAATCCTCTCTCACCTGCACAGCCGGGATGATGCCACTCTCCTCATTGTCTCTGAAGGCCTCAGTGATCTCACAGAATTAGAGTGTGCCATTGTTCCCGGCTCGTGTGGAAGGCCAGGCAAAGGAGATCTTGCCTGCAAGAGCAAAGCTCGAAGAGGAAGGCAGGCAGGCCTGTGAAACCAGGTGACATGCAACAGTCCTGAGCTACTGGAGCTCTGGGGCCACACTGAGCCCGGCAAGTTTCAGTCTTGGAATGAGCCAAATTTGAAGGACTGAGTTCTGATGAGGACGAGAGAGTAGGTACTATCTTGCCACATCATGAAAACTTGCAGCAAAAGTCCAGATGGTATTTTTATATCAGAAAAGGAACATGCAAATTAGTTCTAAGCAACTAAAATCAGGTCCAACAGCCAGAAAATATAATAGAAACACTATTACTGAGAAGAATGACTGAGGATTCTTTTACAACAATGAGAACACTTTCTAAAGTAAGGTTTTAACTGGCATGAGTTTTTATGTATGACATAATATAAAATAATATCAGTGCCAGTATGCATAAAATATATAGTAATAGCATTGACTATGCAGGAAATGTGAACTCTAAGAGACACAAGAAAAAAGTAGAGAAATACAATAGCAGCAGGAGTTGACCTCTAATAGCCCATCATTGACCTGGGATCCAGCAACCTCCGAATGGATGCCAGTAACCAAAATGTGGTCTCAAGAGACATGGGCATTCTTAAACATGTAATCAATAGCTGCTTGGTGGCACCAGGTAATCCCAGCTACTCAGGAGGCAGAGGCAGGAGCATTGCAAGTTTAAAGTCAAACTAGACAACTTAGAAAGATCCTGTCTCAAAAATTAAAAAAAAGGACTGGGGATGTAGCTTTGTGATAAAGTGCTTCTGGTTTCAATCCTCAGCACCAAAACAAACAAACAAACCTCTAAACAGTTAAAATTACCTCATAGATATACCAGTCTCTCCCCAATCCTACCTGTCTGTGAATACATCTACTTATAGCACATTGTTAACAGACATGAATTATTTTTATGCTATGAATAACAACTTGATAATTTTTTCCCAAAATGTAAAATAGATGGCAGACCCTCTGCCACATGCAGTATACTTGTGATTTTTAACTGATACAAAACAAAAATCTCTAAAAGATAGCAATAAATCATTAAAATTTCAGAAAATCTCTCAACTTTCAAATCTCCAACACAGGTAGTGTTTTAGTTTGGTCTGCCATAACAGAAGATCAGAGACCCAGGGCTGAAACAACAGAAACTTTTTCTCATGTTTTAGAAGCTACAAGTCCGAGATCAAGGTGCCAGAGTGTGTCACATTCTGGGCAGGACCCTGCTCCTGGGTCACCGACAGTGTCTTCCCGCCGTGTTCCCATGGGAGAAGGGGAGAGAGGGGGCAGCTTCTCCTGGTGCTGGATAGTCCACTTGGGGGAGCCCCTTCCTGGCCAGCGGCCTCCCTGCCACCTCATCTCCCGCGCCCCTGGGGCTGGGATTGCAGGGCAGGAAGCGGAGGGGCACAGTCCTGGGTTCAGGGTGGGCAGGAAATGAGTTAGGAGAATTGTCATCGCGCAGATCACAGTTTCTAGAGGATGGGATGAAGTGAAATAACGGAGCAGCAGGCTCGCGCCTCTGAAGGGTGACAGCACAAAGCCCTGAGCTCGTCAGCGCACGGCAGGTGTTGGGAGTGTTGGCCACGAGGGATGTCCACAGGTCGTTCACCTGCGCTTGCTCTTGTTTCTCGAAAGCACAGAGATGCCTCGCGTTCCTGCAGCCACCTGAGGCAATTCCGTTTTTACTCCAAGTAGTTTGATGGGAGTTTAGGATGCATGTCGTGATCCTCAGAGCAACAACTAGAACACAACAGGGAGAGTGACTTGAAAGCCACCGGACGACATGAGATGGAATATCAAAACATCACAGACGCGTACATCCCTGTACAGGCAGAGGATGAAGAGATGAAAAACAGACAGACTTCACAAATAATAGCATAGCAATCTCAAATGCATCAATATTCAATATCAATAATAAAAGGCAGATGAACTGAACATCTATCAAAAGACAGCACAAACATTCAAGATCCAGCCAATATTATTCGAGGATATTCACTTGGAGGACAAAAAAACAATTTAAAATTATAGACAGACAAAACACTGAAAATTTTGAACAGGAGCAGCTATGTTATTGCCACACTAAATAGACTCGATGGCAAGAATGTTACTACGTAAAGGAATATATATTATTATTACTGTTATTAATAATCTATATAACATATATGTTATTACTATTTGTGGCAGCAGGTATTGAACCCAGGGCCTCGCCCATGCTAGGCAAGCACACTCTATGACTGAGCTACACCCCTAGTCCTTTTTGATTTTATGCTGAGACAGGGTCTTACTAAGTCACCCAGGCTGGCCTTTACCTTGCCGTCCTCCCGCCTCAGTCTCCCGAGTAGCGGGGATTACAGGTGAGCACCCTTGCATCCAGCTCAAAAAGGAATACCTCGTACATCACAACAATATAGCTTTACTTTTTGTTTACCGTGCAAAAGCTATTTGCTTTGTTTGAAGTCCAATTGCTCCATCTCCTTCCTATTGCTTCTGGTTATTGAGTTTTCTTCATTCTCACTTATAGATGAGCTCACTCATGTTTTCTTCTAGGACTTGTAAGGTTTCATTTTAAAAAATTAACTTTTCTGATTTAAAAATGTTCTATTCTGTTAAAAACAGAATAGCCATTAGAAATTTTTGTGTCAAAATATACAGCAGGTCTTAATTTAGTGTAACTGAATCAAAGTGATGTTGGACAGTTACAGACACTCGGATTTTCACTTGCGTTTGATGTGCATTTAATTGGCAAATAATCAGCAGGAACTTTTGGGATATGGAAGCAAAACTCTCCAAATATTTTCTCTTTCACCATCAGAGGGGTGGGCAATTTCACAAGCGTGAAGAGCGGCTCAGACTCCTCTCAGCTTTCTCGTGGGGGACTTTAAAGTCAGCAGGAAGCTGCTGGGATAAGATTTGAGAATGGATCATTTCTGTAAAAGACAGAGCTGTGATTTTGGGTTCTCAGCATGAGTAAGGTCATCGTGTTCCTCTTGGTGATTAGTGACCCTCGGAGTGTCTCTTGTAGCTGTCCAGCTAGGGTGACACTTGGCTCTATGTGACTGAGCCAGCCTGGGCAAGTTTATGCAGTGATCAGGAGACAGAGACAGCAGCAGGGGGTGAGGAATCTCCAAGCACTTGACTCCAAGGGTTTCCATGTCTGGCTTTTCATAACTATAATTTATTGGTGGCATCAGTGAGATCCTGGTTAAGTTTCTCATTTTATAGAAACCAGAGGAGTTAATATTTTTGCCTTGTCAGCAGACTCTGCAGGATTAGAATAGAATACACCCATGCAGCACGCACACATATTTTATGTACCTTCTCTTTTTCCTGGCTCTTAAAATTTACTGCTCTGTCGTTTCTTTTGAAAACCAAATTGATTTGGATATCCATAGTTATCACCCAGTAATATGTATAAATATTAGGCATAAGCATGTGTTTATAAATGATAAAGGTGCGAGTAATAGCATGAATTACGGCTCCTGGGATTTGAGAGTGTTGGCCTACACCAGGATCTTGAGATCATTCATTCAAACAGCTTTAATGTGTTACAGGCGCCAAGCCTAGGAGAGTGTTGTTCTTGGAATACCCTCCGTGGTCACAATGCCTTAGGGACCTGCAGACAGGCATGTTCTCTGGCAATTAAGCTGAAGCCCACATTAGTTCGTCTTTGGGAGGACAGGCCACCCACGTGGCAACTTGAGGTCTCTGGCTTAGGTCACTGTCCTGCTTGGATTCTTCATAGTCAGCTGGCCAGGAACAACCCAGCTGCAATCTCGGCCTCAGCTTCTCCACGTGGGACATGCTGGTGGAGACGGCAGGTAACTTAGCAGCTACTGCTGGGCTCAGAGGGGTGACGGGTGTGTGACCAGCAATGGGTTTCCGGGTCTTGGGCGGCTCTAGCACATGGGTTCTCGCCCCAGCTCCAGACAGATGCGGCGTCATCGGGGCAGGTCACTCCGCTTTTCTGTGCCTCCATTTCCCCATTATAAAGTACAGGTAGTAAGGCCTACTGCCCAGGAGGTGAGGGTTGCCTGAGTTAGTTCACGTGAAGCAGGTAGAACAAAGCCTGGTGCGTAGCTTGTTGACTGTGGTTATTACAGGAGAAAGGTTGTTTAGAAATAGTGAGTTACTGCAGGATAACTAACTAACACACCCTGTGTCCCTACCCTGCACCCAGCACCTGTGTGTGGTTGCTCACTGCGCACACAGAAACCCCATGGGGAAAGAGGGAAACCCAGGGAGACTAAACAAGTCCCCAAATCCTCCCGATGGCCAACATGGAACCTGCCTGCAGCTGCGCTCCTGCTCAGTCCCCTCCACGCGGGTTTTATCAAATCTAAGTGGACACACCCATCCCTGCAGGACCCCCTCTAGAGCCCTCCTGGCACCGGAAGTGTCCACTCTGCTGCTGGCTTGCCTGAGGGTCGGGTCCTGTCTCCCCAGCTGAGTCGTTAGCCTGGGCTGCTGTCCTCTGCCAGCCTGTGGCCATTGCCTTCAGTTCTTTCCTGAAGCCCACCCACTCCTCTGTTGCCCCAGGTCCCTGCAAGGTCCCACTGCCTGGAATACTCACTTTCTTGTTCAGTATTTTATTTTACCAAACCATAGGCCACAGACCCAGGAGAAAGACCTGGACAACAATCTCGAGGGCCCCACTTTATTTTGTTTGCTAGGGGGCTGAGCTGAAAATTGTCTTTCTCCTGAAAGAGAAAATAGACTGGGAGATGGAATATTTATTACTTGGTGCACAGGTTTATCTGACTACCCAGGCCTTTGGGATAGACTTAGGTGGAAATAAGCTTGCTTCGCTCTTGGCTCTTGGTCATTAGCAAGAGATCCTCTTCTGCTTTCCTTGGCATCGATGTACGGGAGATACAGCTCCTGAAATGCCAAATTATTTTACCACAGAGCTCTTTTCAATTTCTTAGGACTATAACCTTTCAACAAAAGGCTTATGTTAACTCTGAAGTCGGTAACACACGATTTTTTGTAAAACAACTTGAGATCATAAAAGTTTATACAGGATAATGGGATATACAGAGTAGTTCATAAAGATGCCTGTTGTTATGGGATTAAGTTGCACATGACCTCATCAGGCTTCTCCCCAGCTCTGCGTTTCTGAAAGTTCAGCTGCACTCTGGGAACTCCCTGACCAAGAGAAAACACCCCTCCGCATGAAAAAACCCCAAAGAATTTCTGGCACAAACATACCCAAAAGACATCTCTGTCCCTCCTCCCCTCCAAATACTTCCAATCTGTGTCAGGGACAATTATCAGGGGCTTCAACTGCCACTCCCAGAATCTACAGATTAATCTGTGCTGATCTGCTGATGGAGGCAAAGGAGGTAGGGGGCTTGTGACCCGGTGTCCACCGAGCGCCTGCCTGCTCTGTGCCTGCTGTGGTCCAGGACCAGGTGTATCCGACTCTGGCCTAGGGGGTGCCAGCAAACCACTTTGGCCTCTCCAGAGCACCCTTGCCTTGTGCTCATATTTTGTTTGTTTTCCTTAAAACCTTTTAGAGACATAAAAGCCATCTTAGCCCAGGGTCATACGAATGGAGGTGCAGGTTAGATTTAGGTTGGTATTTCAAGGTCACGGGAGAAAAACCCAGCGTGGTCCCCACTGCAGAGAATAATGAAGAGTGTGCTGAGCACTCTCCCTGGGGAACTCTCCCTGGGTCCTGAGGAGGCAGGACAGACCAGACCCAGAGAGGGCTCCCAGGGAGAGCAAGATGGATGTTGCGGCCAAGGAGGGTCCCAGAGGACAAGGCCGTGTGTTCAGGCAGGGTGGGAAGAGCGGTGACAGAGCCGCCCTGCGTGGCTCCGTCTCCAGGCCGAGGCCCTGGTGGCCTGAGGGCAGGCAGAGGCTCATGGATGAGTCGGGTTGTAAGGCAGCTGGCAGCTGTTGGGTGATCCTGAGCAGGATTCCAGATTCTCCAGCCCAGGCGGCCGAGGGAGCAGCAGGGCAGATGCTGATCTGAGAGGGGCAAGGGGGAGAGACGGGTCGGACTTCTCCCCTGACCTGGGGGACCCTCTGGGGAGTGGCTCCCGGCTTGCTCCTTAAAGGGGTTGCTTGGGGAGGGAGAAGGAGCTTGAGGTCAGGATGAGCTGCTCCACCCTTCTGCAGCCCCTGGAAGCTTCCAGAGGTGGAAGTGGCTCCCGCCTTCCCTCTGACCTCAGGTGGGAAGCAAGGTTCTGTCACCCAGACAGAGAGACACAGCACTGCCAGGCGTCCGGCTGCTCTGAGCTAGCACATTCCACAGTTTGACTCCTTATCTACACACATCTTGGTCTCACATGTCCCCCGAGTCCCCCACACAGGTCTTAGGGATAAGATCAGCCAGACTGCTTGGCCCACAGGGAGGCGGCAATCCAGTTTGGGAGACAGATGGGCAATGCAAGAACACAAGGAAGAACAAGTGCGATGGTCAGTCTTAGGAAGTGAAGCATCACAGGAGAAGCCGGGGGGCAGCTTCCGGAAGTCGGGTCTTGGACTAGAAAGTCTGACCGCCGTCTCTCTTCACAGGTCTGGAGTCCTGGGCAAAGTGTCACAGTGATGTGGAGTCCTGGATGTTTCCCAAGAAGAAGGAGGTACGGGGCAGGAAACCACCTCGGCCACACACAGAGAGAAGGGATGGGCAGGGAAGTCTGCACTGGACTCGTCCCGCTGGACTCTGCTGCCCGTGGTTGGTCTGTGCCTGCCACGAGGGGCCCCTTGTGGCTTGTCCTCCCGGTCTCCTCCTGATCCTGAGCCGGGAGCGGGTCATTACCCCAGCCAGGCTAGACAGACGAGAGTCGTTTGGTGATAATGACTCACATTCATTATTGAGCGATGGCAGTGGTTCCAGTGAAACTAATGACAAAAATTTTTCCCTCAAACAAGAAACTTTGTGCCAAACTCCTGTCGATGAAGCTTGAAAGATAGTAAGAGGTCATTAAGGAACGCCTCCCGATTGTGTGTGCCTGTCATGGGAGACTTCTGAAGGCCTGGGTCTGCGGTGGACCGAGCCTGTGGGCCTCTGGGTCTCGCTGAGGTCCTTTCACGTGTGGACTTGCCTGTGAGCGCCTGGCCTCCTCTAGCTGCTTTCTCCAACGCGTTCCCTGCGGAGTTAAAGGCCCCAGTGTGGGGCTGCACAGGCCAGGAGGACACTCGTGCTATTTCCCACTCTAGTTCAAGTTCAGGGTGGAGGAAGATGAGGTCCATTTTTCACGAACTTCTGGGAAGAACGAGGACTCCAAGTAGACAGGTCCTCTGGCTGGTTGGGACAGCTAGATGAAGCGGGGCCTCTGTGATTTCACCCATGGCCGCCACGGGAGGCATGACTGGACCCAACGGGAACCTCTGCTTTCAGACATAACTAAGGTGTGCTCCCGCTGGATGTTGAGTACCCACCAAAGGTACGAGCTTGATCTCAGAGTGAGGCTCTTGGGAGGTTCCGTGGGCCTTTCAGCGATGGGGCCTCACGGCGTCCGTAGGTCCTCAGAAGCACGCCACTGGAGGGGATCGTGGGACCCCATCTCTTCCCTTCCTCCTGCTTCCTGGAGCGTGAGGAGCAGCTGCGCCCCAGTATGCTCTCCCTCCACCATGTGCACCTCTTCCCAGGGGCCAAACCAGAGGACTCAGGACCCAGAGACAAAGCCAACGGTTCTGTGATAAGTTAATGGCCTCGGGCATTTCCTCACAGCAATGAGCAGTTGACATGATGACGACTTCTATGTGTAAAAGCACAGCTACTTAGAAGAAGCCAACCCATGGCCTCCGAGCCTTCAGCTGGAGAGAGGAGTGAAAGAGGGACAGGCCCAAGCTGGCTTTGCAGGCTCATCTGACAGCAGAGAGTTGGGTTTAGAGAAGGAAGCAAACTGCCGCCTGAGTCCCCTCTGCCCCCATGTCACTTCTGCCCCATCCTCAGTGCCCATCGTGATCATCAGACAGGCCCTTTGAGACACAGGACCACGTTTGAAGCAAGAAACCTGGTTAGGATATTGGTGTTCAGCCAGCATGACTGAAGAGAGCTGTCCCAAGTCGCTCACATAAATTCAGTTTAAAAGAAATTTTTGTAGCTGTAGACTTTTTACTTCTCCTGTTTATCAACCTGCCTGTAAATAAAAACTGAGGAGATCCTTCTGAGAAGTGACATCAGGACAAATGGATTTTTAGGGTACTTTCATTTTTGTTACATTTTTATCCCTTCCCATTTGAAGAGAACAAAAGAACTTGATCATGTATGTAATCTGATCAGATTTTTCACTGAAAACTTGTAGAAGCTTTAAATCCAACGTCGTGATTATTCACGGTAAAGTACCTGAAGCCAGCGGAGGATGTTCAGGAAAGGAATCTTGCCTGTCAGATGCCAGCTGCAGAGGCTACGCTGCAGCTCTTAATGCTCCTGCTGGTGCTGGGAACCCAGGTGGCTGGATTTGGGGCCCGGCAGCACCAGGGGGCTCCTGGCAGCGAGACCCACGTCTTGCAAAAGGAAACAGAGCAGACTCATCTAGAGTCTGACTTTGACTCAGCACTCACATAAGACTGGAGTGTCAGAGTCTGTGGACAGAAGGACACACCCATCAAGCTGCTGAGCCCCGTGGAACTGGAGAAACATGGACACTAATGACAGCAGCTGCCAACTCTCCTCCATGGGCTTTTGTGTCACGCCCTTCTTTGGTGGAAGCATCTAGCAGGGGCCTAGAATAAAGCTGGTGGTGCTAGACACCGGGGCCAAGGTGTCGGCAGGGCTGGAGAGGACACAGGGATGAATCACACACATCTTGGATTAAAAAAGGAAGTGGTGAGAAAGATGCATACAACGTGACCCTTTGACAGGGTCTCCTGGACACCAGGATGGAGATGCAGGCAGGGCTGCAGAGAAGGAGACGCTGGGTCCTCCCACAGAAGCTGTGACCTTCCAAGGACAGAGCTCATAACAACCAGGTCCCAATACGGTGGGACAGGCACCCCCAGGCAGACACACTTGGTGCAAAGGGTGTCACAGGGAAGTGGGGGATAGGCCCACTAGGGGGAAGGGTCTACCCTGGGAGGGACGCAGCATGATAAGCAGACTGTCAGAGATGAGAACACAGTGTGAGGATGTTGCCTCCATATGACCCTAGGAATACCTCTGACCTTCGTGCACCTCACAACACAGGTGTGGGCCTCACGGAGGCCGGGGCCTTGAATGTGAGGCTCTCACAGAAGTCTCAACGTATACACTAAGGAACTTTCCGGTGTGTGACTTTTGTAATGGGATGTTGGTCTGGAAGCCAAGGAAAGTGTCATTTTAAAAAGAAGAACAATACTGCTCATTGAAAATAGGCTCTGGCTGACCAGTTCAGCAATGGAGCAGGAAGATGATGAGTTAGTCAGCTTTTCCTTGCTGTGACCAAAACACCGGATATGAGCAGCTTAGAGAAAAAAGGATGTACCTTGACCCAGTTTCAAAGGTCTCAGAGCATAGTGAACTCGCTCCATTGCTTTGGGCCTGAGGTGAGGCAGAACATCATGGGAGAAAGACACGCTGGGGAAAGCTCATGGCCACCAGGAAGGACAGAGAGAGAAAGGAGGCAGGCCTTGGTACAAGATGCAGTCCTCAAGGGCTTGCCCACAGTGACCTACTTCCGTCACACATGAGGTCAGAGCCTCATGTTCCATAACTTCCCGAAACCCCCACCTCTGGACATTGCTGGGTTGGAGAAAAGCCATAAACTTTCAAGCTCTTGGGAGACATTCCAGACCTGAACCACAACAAATAGACAGGATTTTTGTAACCTCATCTAGAAGAGCAGGCAGTGACTGTTTCCAAAGGCCAAGGGGAACACCTTCCTGCAGGCCACGATGGATACACACGAGCTGACTTTCACAGCGGATAAAATTCTAGTTCCATGGGTGTATTGGCCAACGTTCTTCATGCAGCCAGTGGGCTGTGTGTACACAAAGGGATTTATCACAGGCTCTGGCTTGCGGGGCTGTGGAGGCTCGGCAGTGCCAAGGTCTGCAGGGTGAGCCTGGCTGCGTGAGCCTGGAGAGCTGGGGTGTAGGTCTAATGGAGTGGGGGGCCTCGAGAGGCTGGAAGAGCCCATGCTTCAGTTCAAGCCCGAAGGCAGGGAAAGCTGATGTCCCAGCCAGAATGGCGTCAAGCAAGAGGACTCCTTCTTAATCGAGGAAGGGCCACCTTCTGTTCCACGGGGGGCTCAAGTGTGGCCCATCCCCATGAGGAGGGACCAGGCATTTTGCCCAGTCCACCAACCCAAGTATAATCCCATCCAGAAATACCCAGAATAATGACCTACCAAGGTCCACACAGGAGCTTAGCAATAGAGGAAGCACTTCCCTGGGTTCTTCTCCAAGAAGGAATGCCATTTTGACATCAGGACTTGGGACTACACTGCTGCACAGTTCAGTGCTGTGCTACTCTGCGAAACAGATGGAACCTCGGGAGTCGAGTCCACACGTTTCCCCCACACCCTACATCTAGCCCTTGCTGTCTTCAGCCCCTGCATCTCTGTTCACCCAGCTCCTGCAGCCAGGAGCACCTCCCATGCAGCCCCTCAGGGAACCCAAACTTCCCCTGGGACCCATGAGTGGGGCTCCCCTGTGGTAAGGTCTTCCTCAGACCACAGGCCACCTCCATGGAGGTGGATGCTGTGTCCCCCATTCTATTGCCCTGAGATTTGCTTACTGACATAACCCAACTCACCTGCGAACTGTGTTTTAGAGTGCCAAAACCAAACTAGGCCCGAGACAACGTTTTCTAAAAAATACTCAGATCTGCTCATAATTTTAGCCAGCTTCATTCAAGCTCCTCAACTATGACATCAATTTAGTCAAAAAGTAATTAATCTTCCTGTTTTCTTCCCCTTTTCAACTGTTAAAAAAATAACATAACTCCAGCTTAATTAACCAGAAGCCGCTGTCTGCGGTGTTATGAGGCATGTCCGATTCCATTTTAAAACCCATTAATGAGAGTTTGTTCCTCCTTCTATTCTCTTCCTCAGCAAACACTCAGGTTCTCTTCACATTATGTCTTTTATATTTAAATCATAATTCACTGAAGAAGTGAAGATGTACAAAATGAGACAAATGTTCAAAGATTCATGACATTTTGTTAATTTTTTCCTGTTATGTTACAGGTTAATAAAATATAAGGCTATTTACTAGGTGTATTTCCAATGAGGATACAGTGAGAGTGTTGGGTGGGATCAGCTCTCAGACTAGGATGAAGATAAAAACCAGTGAAAAGTCCATATTCCCCAGTTTTGTAATAGTAAATTTTGCTTCCTTACAAGAAAATCCCACTTTTTGTCAAGTACTTTGATTTTCACATGGGTTCTTGGTGCAGAAACTAGTATTTATTGCTTGCTTTGTACTACCAGTTTGTCAAGCAGCAAGAAGTGATTGAGGAGTATATGTTATTAAAGAAAGAAAAGCCACATTTTTAATGGAAGAAAAACACACAATTACATTTTAGAGTATTAAGTGCCACTGAAACTGTGTGCATATCTGTGTAAACAAAGATTAAAATTAATTCATTTGAACTGGGCATCAAGAAAAGATGGAGAAGCTGCTCCTTGAGGCTTATTAGGGATTTGACAGAGATGGAGAGAGAGAAGTGACCCTGTGGACAGAGACTGGCCCTGGCACAGCTGGTGGGGAGGGGGAACAATTAGAGAAGATGAGAACGGAAGGGTGGGCAGGTAACTTGGGGCCAGGTGACCAAGGATTGCACGTGCGTGGTGAGGACTCTACCTTGCACCACAGCATCTCAGGAATTTTAAAGGGAATGTTTTAGAATGCAAGCACAGTAGTTACGCAGAGAAAGCATCAGAGGACCTTGAGATCGGGAGACCACTGGAATATTCCAGAGATGACAGGGGCCTAAAACAAGGTTGTGGCTGTGGGAATGGAGAGAACAGCTCTCAGTGAAGGGCTAAGAAGCACGTGAGAGGCTTTATTGAGAAAACAGGGGGATGTAGGGAGGGAGTGATGTGCTGTCTGGGAGGACCACAGCGAGCAGAGGCAGAGCAGTCAGATTGCAGGGAAGTTACTGAGATCTGGGTGGGAAAGGGCAGGCACAAGGAGCCAGAGGGGAACTCAAATATGATACAGATATTGGCAAATCAGACGGGGAATTCAATGTAACTGTGATCAACACGACAAGGACTTCAGTGGAAAATAGCACATGAACAGATGAATAATGTAAGCAGAGACAGATGCTCTAAGAAAGAATGAGAGAAAATGCCAGAAATCAGTACTACAGTGGAAATTAAGATCGGCTTTGATTGGTTCATCAGTAGACTGGCCACAGAAGGAATCAGTGAGATTAAAGATAGGTCACCGGAAATCTGAGATCACAGGGGGGTGGAAAAGGATGGGAAGGATGGGGAAAGAGAGAGAGAGAGAGAGAGAGAGGATAAAACAAGCCAGAACAACCAACAGCTGTGGTGCAGTTGTGTGCCTTTATGTGAGGCATTTTATACAAAAGTAAGCACAGACACATAATGGGAATGCTAGAGAAGGAGAAAAAGAGGAAGAGGCAGAAGAAATATCTGAAGCAATAACATCTGAGATGTTTTTGCAAAATTAATGACAGAATGGTTAGAGAACACCATGCAGTGTAATCATTAAAAAATCTACACCTAAGCGTATTGTAGTCTCATAGTTAAGAAAACCAAAGATAAAGAAAAATTACTGAGGGTCTGGGTTTGTGGCTCAGTGGTAGAGCACTTGCTTAGCATGTGTGAGGCACTGGGTTCCATCCTCAGCATCACATAAAATAAATAAATCAATAAATAAAAAACAAAGGTATTGTGTCCATCTACAACTTTAAAAATTTTTTTTTAAAAAGAAAAATTACTGAAAGATACCCAGGAAAAAATCACCAAACAGATCACATCATGGGCCATAAAACACACCTCAACATATTTAAAAGAGTAGAAATAAAAGTATGTTCTCAGGTCACATGGAATTAGAAATCAATAACAAAGATATTTAGAAAATGCCAAAATGTTTGGAGATTAAATTATATACTTCAAAGTAACACAGGATCAAAAAAGAAATCTCAAGTGAAATTTTAAATATTTTAAACAAAATGAATATAAAATATAGCTTATCAAAATCTGTGAAATGCAGCTAAAGTAGTTCTTAGAGGAAAATTTATAGCATTAAATACATATATTAGAAAATAAAAATATATAAAAGCAATAACCCAAGTTTCCACTTTAGACAACTATAGGAAGATGAGTGATTAATCCTAAAGCAAACAGAAGAAAAGAGATCATGAAAATTAAATGAAAAGTTATGTATAATCAGAAAAATGAGAGATTACATTCTGTGTATGATTTATCATAATGTATAAATGCATTCTGCTGTCATCTACACTAATCAGAACAAGTAAAATTTTAAAATTTAAAATAAATTAACCATAAAAAAATCAGTGAAGTTGAAAACAGAAAAGTAGAGAAGATCAAGGAATCCAAAAGCTGACTCTTAAACCATGCTAAACAAGAAAACAGAGAGAAGACTCAAATTACCAGTATCAGAGGTAAAGAGAGATCATAACTGCTGAACCTGGGAACATTAAAAGAATAATAAAGAAACACTATGAACAACTTCTGCCCATACAAGTATCTTTTTTTTTTCTTGGTGCTCAGGATTGAAGCTAGGTCCTTCAGCATGCTAGACAAGTGCTCTACCTCTGAGCAGTATCCCTATTCCTGCCTACAGTGCATAACTTAGGTTAAATGGACTAATTCCTTAAGAGACACAAACCATGAAAACTTACCAGATGAAATAAATAACTGGAGCAGGTCTATATTTATTAAATAAGATAAATCAATATTTTAAAACTCGCCAAGAGAGAAAGCACTGTTCTGATGGTTTCACTTTTGAATTTTACCAAACATTTTCCCAGTCTCTTCTAGAAAAGAGGCATGGGGGGAATATTTCTTACCTTGTTGTGTGAGGCCAAGATCACACTAATAACAAAACCAAATAGACATTATGTAAAGGAAAATTACAGAACAATGTCTCATGAACAATCCCATGCAAAATTCTCAACATAGCAAGAGCAAATTGAAACCAACAATGTCTAAAAATAATTATATACCACAGTCAAAAGATGTATTCCAGGTAAACAAGACTACTTTTGACAGCTAAATGTCAATCAATATAGTCTTTAAGTATGAAGACAGTCATTTCAACAAACTAAAGGAGAAAAATCATATACAGAAAAAACTCATGTACAGAAAAATCATATGACAAAATCTACCATCCATTCATGATTAAAAACTCTCAGAAAATTCAGGAATAGCAGGCAATTTCCTTAATTTAATAAAGAACATCTACAAATATTTATAGATTTAATAGTGAGATCAGAACAAGATGAAAAAGCCCTCTCTCCTCACTTGCATTTGATATTGTACTGGAAGTCCTACCTAGAATAATTAGACAAGGAAAAGAAATAAAAAGCATAGGGATTGGGAAGGAAGGAACAAAACTGTCTTTGCTTCTGAATGACAAGACTGTCCATGTAGAACAGCCCAAAGAATCAATAATAAAAAAGAAAAAAATCCTAGAAACTGCAAAGTCAATACAGCAAGTTAGTAGGATACTAGGTTATTGAACAAATATCAATTGCTTTGCTATATACCAGCAATGGACAACTGGATTTTAAGTTGTTAAAATTTAAATTTACCTGGAGGCTGGTAGGCACCTGGAGGCTGCATGTACCTGGAGGCTGCAGGCACCTGGAGGCTGGCAGGAAGTGTCACTTTAGCACCCAGCCATTAGGCTACACTAATGTGCACATCTTTATGCATCAGGGAATGGAGGGAGCTATTTCTTACGAACAATAGTCCTACTAATCATATCCCAAGATGAAGAGCTGTCAAGGCCAGTATGACCAAGATGCCTGCAGACGCACTGCTTTAAAATGTATTCTTTTTTATTTTGAAAAGAACATCAGCAGCTTCCAGTTCTGTATCTGGCTGATTCCTTTGAGCCAAGATTTCACAGGGCTGGGGATGTGGCTCAGTGGTAGCGCACATGTCCAGCAAGTGCACGGCCCTGGGTTTGATCCCCAGCACTGCAAAATTAAGAGAGGTGATTTCTACTGAAATACATTGTGGATCTGAAGAATGACCTCAATGTATATAATCAATCTGAAGCATTTGAGGTAGTGACTGGTTTTTTAAAGATGTAATCGTAAATAGGTCAGAAAACATCGGCTACTGGAAACTGCACTTGTGATCAAAGCAATATGGTCTGTACAGGTCGGAGACCCTCCTGGGAAGTGACTGAATTCCAACCACAGGACATGCCTGGGCAGCCAGGTAAAATCCATCTTGACCCAGCCAGCAGAACCTCTGCTTTGCAAGTTTTCTTAAGGTTTCTTTGCTTTTTCCAAAGATGTCTGTCTAATTTGCACAAAATGCAAGAGCCATAACACTCAAGGAGCATGGGATCAACTCCAGGTACGCGGTTAGTATTGACGTACAGAGAGGTGACCCACCTCTCCTACAGCAGACGGCGCGGCAGAATGTGAACTGGGTGGAGGACCGAGAACCTTTGCATAGCTCCGCCACCTCTCTCAGTCTGCATTTTCACTACCGTGGCTGGAAACGGATTTAATTCTCCAAGCGAACTCTGGCAGCGTGGCTTCCTGAAGGATCACGAGGGGGGAGTTCTGAAGATGAGCCCATTCAGAGCAGGGAGAGCCGGGTGGATGAGCAGGGTCTGCCAGGGACATGAGGATGAGGAGCACTGGGGTGCACCTGCGTCCCTGGAGTGGCGGTCCCCAAGGGTCTTTCCTGTTCTGGGGTGCTGGAGCTTTAAAATGATTTAAGCCCAGTCAACTTTGAGCATAGTGTGTAGGTGGAGGTAATTATTTGAAGAGAATCAACGTAGGGTTTAGTTTTTAGGTGGGGTCCCTTCTTCTGCTCCTCTGGACACACTGTGTTCAGACCTGGATAAGGAAACTGTCCTTGCTGTCACCTGGACCTCGCCTATAGTCCCTGAGAGCTTTAGGGACACTCAGTCGCCTGGTTTTTAATCAGCCGCTCTGTTCTCTTACACGTTCCCTCTTCAAGACTCACCTCCTCCTGCTCGGTCCCTCCTTCGCTCCTCCTCGCTCTGTCTCTGCCTCTTCAGGGGTAACCTCACCTCTTGCTTCTCAGGGAAAGAGCCTTAGGTGGGAACTCCCGCCCTTGGGAGGACTTCTTACCTCTCTCCCTCTGGTGGCAAAGGAGAGGGGGTCTTCCGCTCTTCCAGGCCACCCCCTCTCCCACAGGAGCAGCCTCCTCTTCTCAGGTCCCTATTTTCCTCCCTCCTAATATACTCCCTCTAAGCACTATGGAAAATCAAAGCCCATTTTGACCTCTTCCTTCTGCCTCCTCTTTGGGGTGAGTCAGTTGGCCAACCTCGGATTCCAGGCCCTGCCTCACTTCCTAGTCCCTTAGAACTTCCGTCGTTCCCACTTCTGCACTGAAACCCTTGTACGTAGGGCCATGGATTCGGCCTCAGACACGCTGAGCTGGAAGAGCTTGGAGCACATTGGTGTGGAGGCGTCACGGGGTGGTGGAGGTACCCGTCGGAATTCAGGAGTGAGGTCAGTTTGGAGGAACAGACAAGCATCAGGAGCCGTCTGCAGCACACAGAAGCCACGGTAGGCACTGGTGTCCCTGCGGTGGACAGAGGCAGGTGCACAGTGGGCTCTGTCCTTCTGGGGGCGGGACAGCGGAAGTGACTGGCGCTGTCCTTCCTGAGGTCGCTGCTGAGTGCCTTAGTCTTTTCTTCTCCGTCCATCCTGCAGACAACAGTTCAATTTTTCTAACAGTCCTTCTACTGGATAAATGTGTCAGGTAGGTGTGGTGTCAACATTTACTTCTAAGAAACACCTCACCAGCACTTTCTTACTGACTTGTTTCAATTTCTTCTTTACTCCATGAAATTTTAAAGCAGTTGAGAATTTTTGTTAATATCCAGACATTTTAAGAGTCTTCCTTTGTTGGTTTCTAATTTAATTGCTTTGTGATCAGAGAGCATTATCCATGTGACAAAATTTTTTGGTAGTTGTAGAGATTTCCCTTTATCATCTAGTCTGTGGTGAACTAATAAAACACTCCATTTTCCCTGTAA
Source organism: Sciurus carolinensis (assembly GCF_902686445.1). Taxonomy (NCBI): domain Eukaryota; kingdom Metazoa; phylum Chordata; class Mammalia; order Rodentia; family Sciuridae; genus Sciurus; species Sciurus carolinensis. Next base: position 172,129,078 of record NC_062217.1, on the reverse strand, counting down.
AGAATTTGTACTATTATCCTATTTGGTACATGACTCTAACCATATGGATAATACTGAGTTTGGTAATTTTGATGTTCTATTTCCTCCCTCATGTTTCTCCTTTTCATGTGTTTAACCTACTATATAAAGTAGTCTTGAACGGCTTGCTCTGTAGATAGATGGAATTTACTTATTGTGGGTTCACTCTTTGGGCACCCGCACTGCTGGCGAATGGATTGCCATTATGTTCCTGATGGTTAATTATTTGTACTATCATGTTGGTTTCTTCTTTATTCATGTTAACATTTATGACTTAAATTCTATTTCTTTCAGTCCGCACTGTGTCTCTCTTGGTTGGAATTGCCTACTGTGCCTTTTCCTGTCTATTTTCTTTGAGGTTCTAATCTGAGTCTATTTCTTGTTAGCAACTTCTTGCTAGAGGAAAAAATCACAATGCTCATCCTCTGCCTTCTATTAGAAGCTGGATCCTTTGCACGCCTTACGATGAGCCGTGTGTTCGCTCTGACTTAGTGTTGGTGGCGACACATTCTGTGCTGCGGTCCTTCCCTGTCATCTGATAGAGCTCAGGGCTCAGCACCTTTCTCTGTAACGGGCAGATGGGAGACGTTTGATGCTTTGGAGGCCAGTGGGCAAAAGCAAGGGCGAAGTTTCATGAAGCTTTTGCTGATGACGTTAAAATCACAATCTATACCAACAAAGTTGAGGGCCACGAGCTCATCGTCTCTAGCACTTTCGTTGTTTCTGGACCCCTGGGCACATTTGTTTGACTCTGTAATCAGACATGATTTCATTAGCTCACACAGGTGAATGACTTCCTTCACTCGCTGACAAATGGGACACTTGGAAACTTAGCTCTCGCAGCCACGCCTCCATTGTCTTATTCTTTTTTTTTTTTTAAATCTTTTTATTAGTTTTAATTAGCCATACATGACAGCAGAATGCACCATGATACATCATACACAAATGGAATATAATTTCTCATTTTTTCTGGTTGTATGTGAATCTCACTGGTCATATAGTCATATAGGTACATAGGGTAATAATGTCTGATTGACTCTACTATCCTTCCTACCCCCATCCCCCCTCCCCTCACTTCACTCCCCTCTACCTAATATAAAGTAACTCTATTCTTCTTTAGCTCCCCTGCCCTTATTGTGAGTTAGCATCTGCATATCAGAGAAAACATTCAGCCTTTGGTTTTTTGGGATTGGCTAATTTCACTCAGCATGATATTTTCCAGCTCCATTCATTTACCAGCAAATGCCATAATTTCACTCTTTTTAAAGGATGAGTAATATTCCATTGTGTATATATACCACATTTTTTTTGTCCATTCATCTGTTGACTCCATAGTTTAGCTATTGTGAGTTGAGCTGCTATAAACAATGATGTGACTGCATTGCTGTAGTATGCTCATTTTAAGTCCTTTGGGTATAATAAACCAAGGAATGGGATAGCTGGGTGGAATGGTGGTTCCATTTCATGTTTTCTGAGGAATCTCCATATGGCTTTCCATAGTGGTTGCACCAATTTTCTGTCCACCACAGCAGTGTATGAGTGGACCTTTTCCCCCACATCCTCGCCAACACTTATTGTTGCTTGTGAAGAAAATCTGCCATATCCTGCTGTGTTTCCTCATTCCCCTCACCAGGAGGCACCCACAGGAGGCTCCAGCAGAAAGGGACATGGAGACAGAGGCACTGTCTGGTGCCTAGAGTGTTCTTCAGCAGATGTGATGTCATGACAAACACGGTGACGAAAGGACCCACCCACCACCAGGCCCTGAGACGGCAGCATTTGAAGTCCGCCGTTTTCTGCTCTTCCTGTTTTGCCATGGGGAGAAGCACTGCTAAGGAACAAGTCATGGCAGCTCTGCACACATGGCCCCTGAGACATCAGCTGCAGCCGTCACTCCATCTGGGACTCGCAGGGTGTGTGGCCCCAAAGAGCCACGTTGGTCTGACGAAGCTGCTCAGCTCTCTGTGGAGTGCCACAGCAGCTCTGGAGGGCACGTCAGTGCACAGCATGCTGTGATCCTGCAAAGCTACCCCGATGGAGTTGGAGTTTTAATTTCACGTGCTGTGAAACATTCTTCTTCTGAACTTTGTTTTAATCATTGAACTACATAGGAACCCTCCCAGCTCCTGAGCCATCTGAGGTCAGGCATAAAACTTGATAAATAATTTTAAATTATTTCTGGCAGCAAATTCTCGTTTCCTCTCCTCTGTTTGGAAAACTATAGATTGTATTAATTTAGTGGCCTCCCTTAATTTTAAAAATTCTACCTACTTGGTTATATTTTTATAAAAAAGAACAAAATTACTCATATTTATGTTTTTTAAATCTTAACTACTAAGGTATTTTCTCTGATAATCAAGTCCAAAGTAGACTCTGTCTGTGTCTGATCTTTCATAGGAATTGAATGTGAAGGGTTCAGTTCCCTAGAGAGTTTAGGACCCGTGTGTCTCAGCCACTCACTGCATAGAAGGCAGTGCAGACCATGGGAGAAGTGTGGACTTTGGGGTCAGACCAGGTGGCTTTAAGTTTTGGTATCTTGCCTGGGGTAAGTCACCTGAGCTCTCCTGGCTGTAGTTTTCTCATTTTAAAGCTAAGCTAAGAGCACCCACAATAACTACTAGCATTTAATGGAACTCACTGGTTTAAAAGCCCCTGCTCTTAGTAGGCACTTTATAAACCTCATCGTCACCCCAACACTTCCCAAGCTGGTCTGCTGCACCTCAGATGGGGTCATTTTAACCGTGGGGTTGGTGTGCCTGCTGCAAACCCCAGCTTCACACTTTGCTCCATCTTAGTGATTTCATTCAGTCTGTCTTGCAAGAACATTTATAAAAGATGACACTTTCGCCTCTAAACTGGGCATGACCCTCCCCCAAAGCCCCAGCTCTAGGTCTGCTTTACTCAAAGACTGGACTGCTGGATGGTGCACGGGATGCAGGGTCTCAGCAATGACTTATCACCACACTGGGTTCTGTTAAAAGACTCTTTACTGCAGATGCCCCAGGAGGCTGTGGAGGGAACTTTGCCATATGAATGAGCCCCTGTGAAATCTGAGATCAACACTGGGGTCCCTCCCAACAGGTCAGAATGTGGAAACATTCATCTTGCTGGTTACCTGAAACATACGGCTCTTTCCTGCTATAAATCTCATTTTAATTTGTTTCTGAAATGAATGCCCAGGTATGCTTATGTACTAAGATTTATACAAAGACTGAAAATGAAAGTATTCCTTCCAATGATGAAGAAAACAATTTCGTTAGTAAAAAAATTACTGTTGTAGATTTTTATATCTTTATGTTTCTTATAATTTTGTTCATGTATTAACTATATTAATCAGGACATTATAGAAAAAATTAAAACAACAGTGAGTCACCAAAATTTTTAAAGGGTAATAAATCTCTTAAGTACTGCATAGAAAATGATTCTTTAAAAGTTCCTCTTTATGTCCCTTGTGATTTCTTTCTTATATGTTGCATTGTTAAAATGACATACCAAGTTGCTTTTAATTTCCCTCAATTAAAAATATATAAAGTGATCTATTCTTTTTAGCAAAAAGTGGAAAATAAGAAATCAGAGAACAGAACGTACATAAAGCAGGCAGACGGTCCTCCCCACTCAGGATCACAAAGGGAACTTGAAGAACCAAGGCGCACTGTTTCCAAGATCCTGAAACAGAAACCTTTCATTAAAGTATTAATTCTACTCACTCCAGAAGATGGTCTCCCCCAACCTGACCTGCCCCGAGGCTTCTTGGAGTAAAGTGGCCCCTGCCCAGCAAGGCGAGGTACAGTCAAAGGGTCCCCAGCTGTCTGGCTCAGGTGCTGAAGCTAATGTGCGCCGCAGGCAGCTCCCAAGCACTGGTGCGTGCAGGGCGAGGCCTGAGTGCCCGTGATGGATTGCCGCACAATTAGGGGCCTGGAGACAGGCAGGCTCCTCAGCGCTTCCAGAGCGCCATAAACCACCTGTCGCACGCACTCACGAGCCTCCTGTCTTTCAGTCCCGGTGAGCCCAGGCGCCGTGGACCTGGGGCATGATGGAACTGCTCTCCTCAAATCCTCCCTGACTGCTGCGGAGCTACACCCTGTCCCCTCCTGGGCAAGGGCGTTTAGATCAAGCAGCACCGAGGTGGAGGGGAAGGTAGATTGGGAAACGCCTCAGATAAAGTCCTCCTATCGAGCTGCTCTGCAAAGCGGGCCGGGATCTCCACGACCTGACTCCCCATCTTACGTCTGCTTTCTTGTTCCCAGGGGAGCTTACCCAGCCGGACCCGACCTGCTGGCCTCTCCTCAGGGTCAGCTGTGCAGCTCCACGCCCCCTGGGTCCCCCAGCATGGCACACAGCCCGCAGCACAGGGAGCTCCTCAGCACCTGATGCAGGCCTCGGTCGTTCACTGTCTCTGGGGTCCAGCCTAAGGCCTGGCCCCTGTAAAGACGACTTGACCACACAGGAGCCTGGGGTGGGAAAGCCTAGGGCACACCGCACTCACTCACTCACACGTGCCTGGTTGGTTCACTCATTCAGCCATTCTCCCTGTCGATGCTGCTTGCACCACGGATGCTACTGAGCAGGAAGGCAGGCAGCTCCTCCCACATGGGGTGGTTCCCACCAACTCCGCTTAGCATTACCTGTTGCCTCAGAGAAACAAGTTCTCTGATCGGAACCTCAGTTTCTGCACCAGTAAAATGGGGGAAATAATACTCGATTGGTTGGGTTGAGAAGACCATGAAATGTACACTAACCATCTGGCAGCACTCCGGACTCCTTGGTGGTTAGCGTGTCTGACAGTGTGATTCTTGACTCCCAGAGGCAGAGAGAGCCTTCACGATCCAGGGGTAAATTTTCTTTGGATTAAAGCAGGGATACAACTCTGAACACGTGTGTGTGTGTGTGTGTGTGTGTGCACGCGCGTGTGTGTGATGGTCCAGCTTAATGCACTGTTCTCTTTTCCTCCATGAACTGAGTGAAGTTGAGGATAGTTCTGATGCTTTGCTTAGACACTGATGAAAGCTGACTAAAGAAATCAGTTTGCTGAAGTGTCCAGCGGTCAGTCTTGCATAACACTCTTAGCAGATTTAAATGGCATTGAAAGAGCCCCCAGGCCAGGTGCAGTGGTCCACACCTGTAATCCCAGTGGCTTGGGAGGCTGAGGCAGGAGAATGGTGAGTTCAAAGCCAGCCAAAGCAACTTAGCAAGGCACTAAGTGACTCAGCAAGACCCTGTCTCTAGATAAACATATTTAAAAAATAAGAGCTGAGGATGTGACTCAGTGGTTAAGCACCCCTGGGTTCAATCCTTGGTACCAAAAAAAAAAAAAAAAAAAAAAAAAAATAGTCCCCAAACTGTAACCCATGGACGCCAGTATGCACCAAAGGAATCACACCCAGGAGCCCGGGGAAGGACCAGCTCCTTCCTGTCACCAACAGATGACAGGTCTTACAATTAAGAGGACAGGCTCAGGTTAATGTCCCTAACTGCTGCTCTGGAGAAGTGGGCAGGGTAACCAGGGGCTGTGCTCAAGTGCCCACCTGGATCATGCCACAGTGACGAGAAACTGAGAAAGCAATTGGCTGGCTGTCGTGGCGAACAAAGCCAGTTGCACGTTAAGGACCCAGAGGCACTTGGACTTGTGTGTTTGCAGTGAGATGGTTTATCAGCTTGATCAGAGTCCTCATTCTGGAATCAGATTGCCACCATCCAGCCTGATCTTGCCCGTTCCTTTGTCTCAGCCAGTGGAAGGAGGCGCGGTGAGGACAGCAGTGGACCCTGGTCCCTCGCTGCAGGAGTGCAAAGCTGGTTTCACAGTTGGGACTCCAAAAGAGTATTGAATTTGTAGCATTTTATTAGGATGGATGGGATTCAGCTGCTATTTCATTCCATGTTTCCATGTGTTCCTCTCCCACCCTGTCAAACCCTGAATACAAATGTGGTATTCTCAAAGTAGAGTTAGAAAGTACTCTGCCATGGGGTATCAAGGCGGGTGCTATCATCAATGACTTCTCCCCTGAGGTCCTGACCAGGTCAGAGCTCTGTGGTGTGTGTGTGTGTGTGTGAGTGAGTGAGTGTGTGTGTGTGTGTGTGTATGCACACACGCACACATGCAGGTGCATTTCTGCATATGGGCCACATGAAGGCTGTGAGTGTCAGGAGTCCTTTGTAGCTCCTTCCAGATGAACCTCTGCAGGTAACTTAGCCCTCTGATTGCAGTCTGCTATCTATAAAATGGGGATGACCTTCACTTTCTTTCACTGAAGTTACAGCAATTACTGCAATGTCATAACCCTGAATGACAAATGCCTCTTGATTGTACTGGAAATACTTTAGGAAATTAAAAGATTGAAAGTTGATTAATATGCCAAGGGAGCATTGCTAAAATGCAAAACTTTATGTTCATTATAAACAAACACTCAATGTTTGATGGATATGCAAAAGGTAAACTCCTATTTTGAAGCCCAAGTTTCACTTTTAAAACACTACATCATGTTTTCACCTTTTAAGGAAGTTCGAGTCTTCGTTATGCATGGCTCTTCTTGCGTGGGTGTTTTTCTTCACTCAATGTCCAGGGAAGATTACAATTAACTTTATTATGCTCTTTGTTTTCAATTACCTGAAAATCACCACTGCTGTTTGTCAAAGGATGGAATTCTGAATTGCCCAATACCAGCACTTCTTAATTGCTGTTTCCCTCTGAATTCTGGGATTCATTTCCATATGTGGAATGACTCAACCCCACTGAGATGATTTCTCCAACTGAGACAAGGTTGTGGCAGTGGCTACCATCATGGGCCCACAATGCACAGCTCAGGGGCTCTTTTTGTCAAAGGCTCACAATTACCTTAGAATAATTTGGAATTCCTTATAGTCTTCATGATTTCAGAGGCAGCAAAAGCAGAAAATGGTAAAGAAAGTGGGACTTGAGGGTCTCAGTGGGGTCCCAAGCCAGGGGATTCACCCTCCTGACCTCCTGGTGGCTGTGCCCTGCTGAGGAAGTGGGCCCCAGGCATGCAGCCTGCTTTATGGACCAAGCTCACCCTCACCCAAGCCCAAGAAAGGGCACGAGGCTACACAGTGATCGCACCCTACTTTGCTCTGCTTGCCAGATTTCAGCAGTTTCTTCCTTATGGGAAAACGCCTCTTAAGCCTGCAGCTGACTGTCCCAGAGCCCGCACACTACATCTGTGTGGGTCCCCCACCTTGAACACATACCCAGACACATGAACTGTTGTGGAGGAGGAATGAATTCCTTTTGGCATCTGACTCCACCAATTTCTAAACACACTGTGCTACTGGGATTGTTTGTAAATATGTTTTTTTCTCATGTACTATTAATTATTAGTGTTCTAAAACTTGGAATGGCTAATCTTTAAACACCAAAAAATTGATGTTTAGGCAAACCAAAAAATGAAAAATCTTCTTAAAAGTTTTTCTCAATTTTAACAGAAAAATCCGGTGTTAAAAAAATTGCAGCTTTCCACCAATTCCTAGTAATCATGCAGCTGTGATACACCAGGCCTACATATTTGTTTGCCACTCAATTTTCTAAAAGCTCCATTGGTTGTCAAACTATATTTTACCCCCATTGCAAAATTTAATTTTAAAAAAGTATTTCTTTCCAACGTGGTAGCAAATGCACAGTCTAAACTGGAGATGCCGAAGATAGTGTTGGGATTCTTATATGGAACAGCACGGATGTGCCAGCTCTTATCGGTGTTTATTTTTAGCACTTTATCTTTTAAAATAGACTTGAAAGATAAAATTCCGTATTTATAAGCTAAGGATACTTTTTCCTCCTGGACTTTCTGAACTGTATTACATTTGGAGAGAGATCATGGGCCGGTGGTTGGTTTGGTTAGGCAACACCACGACCTCCCAAATCACCAGCACCCTGCTCGTCTCTTCATGGCAGGCAGCCAAAATGCCACACGAAGAGGTAGAAACTGTGCCAGGAGAGCACAAAGAAAGAACGTGGCCGGGGTTCACTGCACCCCACTCTTGGCTTGATCTGCCCACTGGATGAGAAGCGGCTGCAGGCTGAAGCTCGGCAGCTCTGGACCTGGCTCAGGCCAGACTCCGAGTTCTCCCCCGCCCCCTCTCCTCAGCAGGAACACAGCAGCCCCGCCTTGGTTTCCAGCAGCAGTGTGAGATGGGCTCAGCAGGCCCGCTTGGTTACCTGGGGAAACTGACACCCAGGCTGGGTGGAGGCAGGGCCGGGCTCGTGGAAGGGCCCACCCACTGAGAGGGAACAGTTTCCACTGTCCCAGCTTCACCCTCTGATCTCCTCTAGGAAAGGGGCACCCACTCTGGAGTGCAGGCAGAGTTGGGGAGGTTGAGTACACCCCTTCCCAGTGACCACACTTCCAGAGTGTCAGGTGCCACAAAGAGGAAAGACAGTCCATGGCACTGGGGACCCCAGAACCTCCCGGTTGGAATAGAGAGGCCAAAATTCCTCTTCCCAAAGACCATGGGCTCCTCGCCTGTCACAGAGATACCTTCTCAGCAAATAGAATGGGAGTGGGAGGTCAAGGAGGTTAAAGGTTAAACTCAAACAGGAGGAGGCCCTCAAGAGCTGGGGCAGGGGCATCTCTGGCCCAATCTGGGGTAGGGAAGGAGGCAGAAGGGAGAGAGGCCCAAGTAGGTGTGGTCACATATCTGCCTGAGATGAGCTCTGGTGAGTGTGGGTGGGGAGAAGGGCAACTTGGACCTCCCTGGGATTCCAGGGTGCTAGGCATAATGGTGCTGTGGGCTACGGATGGTGAGATGTCTGGTCTAGAAAAGGGCCATGACAGGCCAGGAGGGACAGGGAAAGGAGCCGCACCCAGGGATCCCTCCCTGCCAACTCAGGCAGCTCCAGACATGAGTCCCTCTTTACAGGAGTTCCAGTCCCAACAGTCCCAGGGGCTTCCTTCCTGCACACTCCTGACCAGAGTGGAAAAAAGCTACCTGATCCCCATTTCCTGGGTCCTGAACCCCCTTCCTGAGCCCTTGCCCCAGTCTTCCTGGCCTAGTGAAGGAATCCCCAGCCCAAAGACTAAGCTGGGTCCCCAGTGCGCTATGGCAGCCCGCCTCCCTCCCATCAGTACAAAGGCTCTTTGGGGCTGGCCAGGCTCTCGGCTGAAGGACTGGAGGGATCCAGCCAGCGCCCTTTAGGGTGGATTCCTGAAGAGCGCGGGCGCCGGGCCCTGCGGCTGGATCTGCGAGCGAGCGGGCAGGCAGCGATCTGGAAGAGGACCGTCGCTTGGGTGAGGGAGGCGCGGCTCGGCCGAGCTCTCCGCGGGTGGCCCCGGGCTCCGCGCTCCCTCCCGGCCACCGCGGGCAGGGCTCTCTCCGCCCGAATCCCCGTCTGCGCGCGGCACCTCTGGACCGGCCGGGCGGGTCTGCAGCCTCCCTTCAAATTTCAGTCCCCTCCCGGCTGTACACAAGGTGACTGACGCGAAAGCCGGAGGCCGTCGTCTGAGGGCCAGAGGCGAAGCCCGGCGTGGGGCCGGGGGTCTGGGGACTCTGGGCAGCGACCGTCGTTAGCCTCCCGAAGGGAAGGTCGCCCGCCAGGCCCCCGGGGAAGGCGCCAAGGCTGCCGGCCAGCGCGCTCATGGCGGAGGAGAAGCTGGAGAAACAGGCGGCAGCGTCGGGCGCGGGCGGGGAGGGCGAGGCCTGCAGGTCGGGGGAGGTCGGGCCCTGGGGCTCCAGCGCCCGCACCGCGGCTCCCCCTGGGCTCCTGGCTCCTGAGGGTGCGGCGGCTCCGGCCTCCCCTCTCCTCTTCCTCTTCCTTCGGAAGTTTCCATTGTCGAACATCTTCTCGCAGTTTGGGTCCAGGGTCCAGTAATTGCCTTTGCCTGTGGAGGAAGAAAGCGCCCGACCTTGAAGTGGCGTGGTGAGCGACTTCGGAAAGGCCACCAGCCCCTCCAGGGGATCAGGACGGCTCCCCTCCATCCCAGACCTCGAGGTGGCACTTCGTACCCGGGATGGCCTCCACAGCGACTGGAATAACCTAGACATCCCAGAAAGGCCAAAGCAGAGACCCCTGAGAAATATCTGCCCGGAGAGGCGGCTCGCCAGGTGGGGGACCTTCTGGACTCTACCACCAGGGCAGACCCGACCGCACCCAGCGGGAACCGGAGCGCTTTCTGAAGCGGGATGTCATTTGTTTTGTCAATTTAGGGGTGTGCATTGTCTTCCGCATTTGCAGGGAACTGCGCTGAGGCGCAGAGAAGTTAAGTAACCACCAAGGTCACCAGGTGACCAGCACTCCTGCTTTGCTCCTAAGGAGCTCGCAGAAATTCAGAGCCCTCTGAAAGCACAGGACCGGACGTCTGCGCGCCTGTGGGTTGTGGCCATCGGGCAGCCCGTCCGTACCCAAGACGTCTCTGCCTCCCCTTCTCCCCACTTACGAATCTCCAACTGTGCGAGGAGGAATTGGGTTTTCCAAGGTCGCTCCCACCCCCGCGTGCCAACTGCCCAGGCGCGGGCAGCCCGGGAGCTCCGCAACCGGCGTCTCACCTGGGTCGTTCTCGTCGCGGGGCACCTTCTTGAAGCAGTCGTTGAGCGACAGGTTGTGGCGGATGGAGTTCTGCCAGCCCGCCTTGCTGCGTTTGTAGAAAGGGAAGTTGCTGGCCACGTACTGGTAGATCTGGCTGAGCGTCAGCTTCCGCAGTGGCGCACTCTGGATGGCCATGGCGATGAGCGCTGAGTAGGAGTAGGGCGGCCGCACCAGTCTGAGTAGCTCCTGTTGGCCGGAGAGGCTCAGCCACGCGAGGTCGGCCCCCGCCAGGCCGCTCGAAGCACCGAGGAGCGGACTTGGGGCTGCATAGCCGGGGCCGGCGTACGGCGGTGCGGGCCCAGGGCCCGACGCGTAGGGCGCAGGGCTGAGCGCGGGGCCGAGCGCCGGTGCATTCACCCACAGGCGCGGGCCACCGCCTGCGGTTCCCAGGTTACCGCGCGCATAACCAGGAGGGTGCGCGGCGGCGACCCTGGCCTGGCCGTGCGGGCTCGAGCAGGCGCCCAGTCCGTCGCAGTATGTGGCCATGTCCAGCCTCTCCTGGGCCTGGGCTGGCGGTTCCGCACCGAAACTCATGAGTGCTCCATGGAGCTACGCTGCCAGCAGCGCCAGGTGCTGTCAGCCCGCCCCGCCCCTTGGCCTTTAAATGCCGTCGGGGTCCGAGCCCTGAGTTAGTGTAGGTGGCTAGTCTCCTCCCCAGCCAGCCGTGGAGCAGCCAAGTCCCCGTCCCGCCCCGGGGTCATCTTTCCGCCCCGCCCTGGTCCTGACGCGACCCCGACGCGCCGCCCCTGTAATTCCAATACCCTTTGCAGCAGGGTCTCAGGCCAGAGTTAAGGCTTTTTAGCTCAGGAATCCTTTATCCCCAGGGATCTAACAGATTCCTGACTTCCTCTGACTTCTAGGGCCTCACAGCCCCGTCTCCCGAGCCGCTGTGGCTTGGCTTAGGATCTCCGTCCAATGCGCTGCCCCCTTGCTTTCTCTGGGGAGCCCCTGCCCCCAAAACATCAGTCCCTCGGGGGTCCCACCCAGCAGGCAACAAAAGGCGGTTGCACTGCGGAAAAGATCGGTGTGAAGGAAGTCGGTGAGCGTTATAGGGCTGGGACCACAAGGGGAGGTGTCTCCGTGGAGAATATGAGGTTGGGCGTGGACAGAGGCGCTGGAGTACCGAAGTCCTGGGCCATAAACCCCCGGAGACCGCGGACTGGCATGCATACCAAGGCCGCCAAGATCCTAGCACGGGTCGGGACGCCACATTGACAATCCTTTACGTTCCCGCCTGTCCAGATGAGCCTCTGCTTTTTCCAAGTTCTGTAGATGACTTTGAAGCCCTTTACTGCGTGTCCAAGAAAAAGAAAGAATGAGGACATCTCTGCAGGGCAGGCACTTCTTGGGCCTGGGGTGGCTTCCGCAGCAGTTCTAGGGGTTTCCAGCTGGCTCTCAAGGCGCTTGGCTGTTGGCTTGCCAGGTGGTCTCTTACTACCCAGCTCTCCAGCTACCCAGATCTCTGCTCCAGGTAGCAGGCGGCTCTAAGGCTACCAGGCAGAGGCTGCCACACCTCCGGGCTGTCTCTTGGTATCAGGGAAGAGCGCTGGCCTTCAGAATTCTGGCATAGAGATAAAGAGATGAATCCCCATTCCTGCAAAATCCATTGCTCACTGTGTTAGAGATCAACTTGCTGAGCTGCCCTGGTCACTTTCCATTCTTTCATGGGGCTAAGGATTGCCTCAGCAAATTAATTTCAATTGATTTTAAACACACAAGGTTTGACTCTCCCTGACTTGCAGAAGAGGGGGCTGGTGGGTTGGGACTGGTGGTTGGATGAGGAGAGAGCTTGCCTTTGGAATTAAGGGGGAGAGTGTGTCAGGCATTCGCTGTTGGTGTAGCCTCAGGCCTCAGTAACAAGTGTGGTGTGAAACTCCTTTATATATTTATTTTCGCTTTTATTTATTTAGAGACAGAGTCTCACTATGTGACCCAGCTGACCTCTATCTTGTGATCTTCCTGCCTCAGCTTCCCTCAGCTTGGACTCAGGACTGTGACACCAGTCAGGGCTCTGAAACAACCAGTTGATGACACAGCCTAACAAATGACGGGAGGAAGTGCCGTCATTGGCCTCCCTGTTTAGAAGTCCCTGGGGAAGTGGCAGGTGAACTGAAAGACAGTCCCCAGCCAGCGATGGGGAAGAAATGCCCAGAACTGGTTTGGTAGACCGTATGCACCTGCTCTGTTCCCCTCTCCCGAGGTTTCTGATTGTTGTCAATGGAGGGCCAGATGCAGGGTTCCAGGGTGTCTTTCAGAGCCCCCATCACTGCAGGGACAGGTGCAGAGGGATTGGGAAGCTCTCGGAATGGGCTGCTTCCTTGCTTCGTTGGTGGGAACAGTCTGCTGCCTCTGCAAAAGCCAGTGCCACCTGCCTGGTGATTTCTAAGGTGTCCTCACTGTTGTAAACCCCTGCCAGTCTCTGCAGCCAGAAGGAGCTTTTAGTGACCACCTCTTGAAGGAAGTGCTTTTCCATCTGCAGATGTGATTGCCAGCTCGACTCAGGGATGCCCATTGGGTCCCCAGGCATCAGCACAGGTAAATGCCCTCCTCCCCCCTCAATGGGAGTCCTCCCTGAGTCAGCCTTTGGTGGTCTGAGATGGTTTCCCCACACTCTGGGATTGGGAAACATCTGCAGAATAGGAGGCATTTTTCAAGAGATTGGGCTTTGTGTGGATGGAAGGTTGCAGGAGCTGCACAGCTCTGTCCCCGAAGAGTGGGAAGACCAGTGGGCTCTCTCAAACCCACAGGAGCTCAATTGGCTGTCCCTTCCTTTCAGCAGCTGATGTCAAGTGCCTGGCAGGAAAACTACTGCCCCTGTGGGATTTTTGACTATCCAAGGCTTTGAATGTAAAAGACACTTGTCTTGCTGGAGTGTCACAATGATTTGAGAGGAAGATTTTATTTTATCTGCAGTTAACTGCAATAGTATTAAAGTGCAACGTTGTTGGAAAGCTGTAGTCATCCAAGTGACCTGATGTTGTCATGTAAACAGACACACGGACGGGCGGAAGGAATAGAGAGCCTAGAAGTGAACCTACGTGTCCACAGCCAGCTCATTTTGACAAAGGGCGCTAGGAGCACTTGTTGGAGGAAGGGCATTATTATAGCCATTGTGGGAAACAGTGTGGAAGTTCCTGAAATACCCACTCCTGGGTGCACAGCCAGAGGAAGTAAAATCAGCCTGTCAGAGACCTGATCCTCCACGTTCCCTGCAGCACTGTTCACAATGGCCAAGACATGGAAATCACTGCCTATCTGTCAACTGCGAATGGATAAAGAGAAGGTGGCACATACACACAGTGGATACCGGGAATGTTTTCAATTTTGAAAGTGAAACCCTGTCATTTGTGACAACATGGAAAGAACTGGAGATCATTAAGTTAAATGAAATAAGCCAGGAACAGACACAGAAGTACATGGCCTCACTCATGTGGAGTATGAAAACGTCGCTCTCATAGAGGTTAAGAGTAGGGGGATCACTAAGGGCTGGGGCAGGTGGGGGCTGGAGGGACTAAGGTGAGACCCGAGAAAGAACGCCCCTGTGCTGGGCACACAGGGAGACTGTGGATAGCAGTGTGTACTGTACATCACAAAGCCAAGGAAAGGATTTTAATGTGTTTACTGTAAAGAAATGGCAATGCTTGAGGAGACAGAGGTTTCATCTGATGCATATTTATGTATATTTGTATTGAAATGTCACATGGTGCCCCATTAAGACATAAAATTTGTTTTCATGTATCAATTAGCCTTAAATTTAATTTTAAGATGTCTTCTTAAGAAAGAAAAACTGCACTGTGAGAATTAAATAAGAATTTTCGGAATAGATTGGATCACCTCTGGAAATGAAAGGAATCCAAGAAAGATGGCGGTTCTTTCCAGTCGTCTTTAATTTTCACGGCACTTCTTGTGTTAATACTGCCAACTCTTTAACACTTGTGGATTTCAAGAAAGAAATCCCACAAGCCTTCAGGTCATAGCCCTCAGTTTCACTTTATAAAAGCCTCTTCAGCCGGTGCGTGCCGTGTCTGGGTCTTTCCCACGCTCCTTGCTTTCTGAGTCTGTGCCCATTCTCCGCCATAATAGTCGCCCTGCCTTTCCACAGACTGGACTCGAAATGACTTTCAGTAGATAGAGTACAGTCATTATGGGGAAAATGCTTTAACACTCGAGTCAGGCTTAGATGGAACTCTGATGAGAATTTTTCAAAAAAAATCACAGGGAGAAGAAATAAGAAGGACAAGGCTGTGCCCTGCCAGGGATGCCTGCTGCGTTTCCCTGACTAGAACAGCCTCTGGGTCTTTCTCAGCCTCTGCTGGCACCCTTCTTTGTTCTCAGAAGTGATCTGCTGCCCGCCTAGGGGATGGGCCTCCGACCTTCCACCACCATGCTCCCAGCCCGGCTGCAGTTGTGCCCACACCTGTCGCTTCGATGACCCTTCTCCCCAGGTGGAGCCGAGACTCTGGTCCAGCAGGAGAGGCTCCCAGGACGTAGCATTTAGGGCGAGGTCACTGGCAGGGTCCTGTGCGGAGGTGCTGTGGTCCTCGCCGGGCTTCCCTCTCTGCTAACTCCTCCGGCGGCAGGCACAGCTCCCAGCTCACCACCTTGCGAACCTCACCTCCTGCCACCTCTGTATTCAGGTGGCTCTGGGCTGTGTGCTTCTCTTCAGCAGCCCGACTTCTAGAAGGCTGTCCTCCAGCAGCTGTGCCCCTGTCCTCCTCTCAAGAGGCTCCTCCTCTAACGGAACGGTCACCTGCCATGAAGGAATCTGCTCTGGCTCCATCTCAGTGGCCTCTGCCACTCCCAATCCAGGGGTGGTTCCTTCTCCTTGCTTGGGGGGACTGGTCTCAATATGTCCCTGAATTGACACCCTTTCTTCACTTTCTTCTCAGCTCTGTCCTCATGGTGGGCCTGGCCCCTTCTCTGGCTTCTCTGGTCCTAAGCTGGGCTACCTGGCTCTAAGCTCAAGAGCTGCAGGGCTCCATCTGGGCCTTCCCTCCTTCCCCCTGAGGCAGCCACTTCTAGACCTTGGTCCAGGGTTCCTCAGCCATGGCACTATGCACATTTTGAGTGGAATGATTCATGCTGTCTTATGCTCTGTAGGGTTTTGTGTCCCTGGTCTCTACCATGATATATAGGTAATACCCTCTGCATGGTGAAACTCGGAATGTCTTCAGACAGTGAAGACCCTACACTGGTTCTTCCAGCTCGCCAGCTGCAGACGGCCATTGTGGACTATCCAGCTTCTGGTCGTGTAAGCCAATCTCATAAATCCCCTTTTATAATCACACTTCCTGTTGATGCTGTTCCTCTAGAGAACCCTAACACAGCAGAATTCTAAAGATGCTCCCCAAGATCCCTGATTGTTCAGGCAAACACTAGTCTAGGCACTGCTGTCAAGTGATTTAGCAGCTATAAAGTCAAAAGTCAGCTCTGTAAGTACAAAAGGACTGGATGCAGAACTCAATGAATTCAGAGAAACCTTTACCTTTTGCGGACTGGGGTACTGTCGGGGCTCATTTTCTGAATGTGAAAATGATTCTCAGTTCCAGAGGGGATTTGGGTTTTGTCTGGTAGGACTAATTTGCCATGGGGAAAGATTAAGATTCAGGGCCCAGCGTTCAGTATCTGCCCCTTTCCCCCTGGCCCATCATTATCAGAAAAGGATCTGCTGGAAAGTTAATCCTTGGCTAGTTTCCCCTCCCTCCTCCAGAGCTGCACCTCTCTCCATTTTTCTTCAGGGGTTATCTTGCAGGAATGTTAGTTTCCATAACCCTTCAAGCTCACCTTAAGATGTGAAAGTTGTCTCACCTGGCCTGACACTGACCACGTGAGCCCTTTAAAGCAGAACTTCCAGTGGTGGGCAGTGAAAGCAGGACTCAGGATTCCATGTGTGGTCCCTGGCTTCAAATGGAAGGGCCAAGTGAAGGATATGAGCAGCCTCTGGAAGCTGTGTGGCCCCAGCAGACCTCCAGCAAGGCCTTCCATTCTATAACCACAGAAACTGACTCTGTCATAGCATGACTTACCCTGGGAGAGGACCCGAAGCTCCAGGTGAGAATGCAGTGGCCACCACCTTGTCCACAGTCTGAGCAGGGGACCTACCACACATGCTGGACTACAGAACAGCCAACAGGTATGCAGGCATGGCTTTAAACTGCTAAGTTAGTGTAACTGGTCACTTAACAATAGAAAATGAAAATCAACCGGGGTCATGTCCCCCAGTTCAGAAACCCCCTTTCCTCAGAAGGTCCCGCCTCCCTGTGCCTGAGCCTAGGCAGAGTGGGCCACCTCCTCTTCCCTGTGTGGGGCTCCCAGCAGGGCGCCCTCACTGATACTGACAGCTGACCTGCAGGACTCCACTTGGCTGGAGGAGACCAACTTGGATCGACTTTCAAAATCTGGAGAGTTCAGCCGCTTTCAGTCATTCGTAATGCCCACAAAAATGCTTCTGGACCCTTGAGCTTGTCTTCCAAACTATGTTCCAGGTTTGCAATTATATATGGCTCTCCTCACATTAGGAGGGACCAGGCAGGGGACACTGTGAGTGGGGGGTTTCAGCCTGGGAATTCGACCTGACTCTGGTTTGACCGCTGGCTCTAGCATGAGATTCCCTACCAACTCTTCCAGAATCTGTCTCATTTCCCCCCACCTGAGAAGCATTAGACATATTAAGTTTCTCAGTGAATATGTGTCCTGTCTCTTCACCTCCCCAAGCTCATTCATAACTAAAGAAAGACTTTATTCACAATAATTTTTTTTCTCCAGAGATGCACTAGTGCCTTTTTACTAAAGAAAATCTGGCTGTACCAAAATAGAATCTCATTTAACTGATTTCAAAATGTTATAAATGTTATACATTTTAACAATCTGAAAAATCTAAACATTGAATTTTGCAAAGAATTGCTATACTTGCTTCATCTTGGTTATATGTATGTATTTTGTTTCCAAAATCTTTAAAAACGCATTATAATTTTTTATTCTCTACCTGTAAGCACATCAGCATTTATCTAAAAAAGAGACATTCTTCTACATAAACCTTGACATTATGATTATCATTAACTACCAGCAGCAATTCCTTAATGTTGCATAATATGCACTAATTACTTACATTTCTTTAATTTTCCCTAAATAGCTTTTTTATTTTGGGGTCAGAATCCAGTGTACCCGTGAGGACTCTCAAGTTGTTGGTCATGCTTCTTAAGTTTCTTTTATTCTTAGGAGACTCCCTACCTCCCACTGTAAGCTTCCTATCTAGATGCTTGGATTCTTAAAGAAGTGTGACACACTCTGAGTTTGTCTGGTTGCTTCCTCCTGGTGACGTTTAGCTTGTTACTCTATCCCCTGCATCTCCTAAGCAGGGAAAGTTAGGTCCATCAAAAATAGCATCAGATCTAGTGGGAAAGATCTTGAAGTTAATCATCATATGGAAGTTCTAGATCACACCCAGGAAACCTCAAAGCAAGTGGAGAGGGGCTTGCCTCGTAGCAAGAACAGCCAGCTTATGAAGCATGAAAAAAAATATTCTGACCTTGTTGGGGATTGGCTCTTAGACATCATTTTTTAAACAGGCAGATGGTATTTAAGCAGATTTGTTCACAGTTTAATTTCCTGGCTCATACTGACAAGGACAGAAGCTAACAATTTGTTTCTCATTTATGATCAGAAGTAGTATGGGAAATTCAGATGATTTAAGTTTTGTTTATGTGGTGATGGCCACTAAGCCTTGGGCTAGGCCTCTGACCTGTGGTTTCTATCTTTGCTTTTCTTTAGCCTCAAGCTCTGTTGAGGTTCTGGTCCACTCATTCTACCTCATCACAACAGAAGGCCTGGGTGTAGGCAGTTGGCCACTACTGCCTTGGGTTAAGGGGGTACAACACAAAAATGTGTGACTGCAACACAAAAATCCAGCTCCCCAGGCAAACACATCTCCAGCTAAGAATTGCAATTGGTTTTATTTTCCACTGGTAGTCCCTGCCTGAATCAATTATTTATTGTAAGTTGCAAAGTGGAAATACTCTAATTCATTCCTTTGACATTCATTTACTGACATTTTCTACAGAAAAAGAAAAAAAGCTTTCTGTCATCGACTGGATTTGATTTTCCTGAACTACATTTCCTACTGAAAAGGCAAAGAATTTCACCGTTCTTTTCCCTTGCTGACCAATTTTAAGAGCAATGTGTTAGTTAAACCGTCCTCTTAATCCACCGCGAGTTCTTCCAGTGTTTTGTCGAATCTCTCTCTCACTCAATATCATTATTGTGAATTCCAGAATTTTTATAAACTTAGTGTTTCAATAAATCAAAATTATTTCATGATACTTGCAGTGTTCAAAGTGGGATCGTTGGTGTCCTTTGGCTGGCTGCCATGTCCTTTTGACTGGCTCTCTGGTCCTGAGAGCTTTCCCTATTTCTGGACAGGAGCTATCTCAGGCTCACTTTGTACGTTCTCTGACCCAGCTACTTTGTGGCTGGGCCCTGGCTCCTCTTAGAGGGAGTGATAATAAGAAGCCATGGGACCAGGGGACTCGTTTTCCTGGGGAGAGTAGCAGTGTTCCTGGACATTTCCGTGAGCAGATCTAGGAAATGCATTTTTTCAAACTGTAAGTTAATGTGCTTCTTATTTAAATTAAACAGCTTTAGGATTTAGAAAAACAACTTTTACTCTATGCCCACACCTTGTTTTTCTTACTTTGGAAGTCTTGGTTCCGACTAACATCAACAGGATTGCTTCTTGCTTCATCAAATAACCAGACTGATACTACTCCTCACAGACTGCCGATGGGTTTGAGACTCCTCTGCAGTTGGTTCTGTGCTTCCTGCACCCAGTAGTGACCAGGGCCAGCACTGCAGTCACTGAAACCTTTCTTTTCTCTGTCTGGTCTGGTGCTTTGATCAAGTACAGTTAGGTTCATTTCATTTGGTTCCACTTACGTTTAAAGTCTTGAATCTGCTGAGAAATAAGACGCTGGGAAACATGACTGGTAATTTACTTGTACAGTATTTTCCTCCCCTGTATTTATTTAGTAACGTGGTGTGATGGAATTTACATATGGCTACTTGAAAGTTAAAAGTCGCAGCAACCACTGGGCTCCCCCAGGGACCTTTGGAGTTCCATGCTGGAGTTCCGCTGCCTGGTATCTGCACACAGGCAGTTCTCTCTGGGACGGATGGAGGGTGCTCACGGGTTGGCTTTGAAAACAGGGACCAGTGTTGGAGAGGTTGACCTGCAGAAGCAGATGACTCAGGCTTGGACCTGGTCCTGTGGACTACTGCCTGTGCGACCCTGGGTCAGTGAACCTGAGCCCTGGCTCCCGTCCTCACTGCAGTCGCCTGGGTCTCCCCACCGGCCCGTCCCCTCCCACCCCAATAAATGAAGCAATACCTAGAAAGCACTTGCATATCTCTTGCCAGCAGGCTTGTGGCCAAGGTCAGAATGACAAGTAAGCTTACTTCTTTCTCTTTGCTAGTCTGCTTTTTTTTTTTTTTTTTTTTTTTTTTTTTTTTTTTAATTTTATGAGTATGGTTTGTCTTCATAGCAACAAACAAACAATTAACAAATCCCAGTAAGCTGGTTGTGAGGGTGAGGATGGGAAGTTGGATCCCCGGTCTTCAGAATCCCTGGATGGCTGTGTGCTGGCCCCTCGCCTTGGTGGCCCTCCAGTCTGTAATTACGTGACTTTAATGCCATCTAGTGGAAGAAGAGCCCCTTTCCTCCAGCAATCTCATTTGATAAGGGCAAATCCTATACTGTATTATAATCGATAGCTTCAGTTCCATTCCTTCCTAAGTAAAGAAATATTCAGATTCTGTAGTCATCAATAAAGATATTTTTGTGTGAAATGTACTTGAAGGACATAACCTTTCTTCTTGGAAGCATGGTTATTTCCAAGAAAAGTCTCCTGCAAGGAGGACAGATTTGTTTTATTATAGTCTTCCTTTGTATTTTCATATTTGTGTTAAATGTTTTAACGCCAATTTTCATGATAGATGCGCTGAATATTTTTTACATGAGGCTAGTAAACACCCAGAAGTTTATAATAAGGATAACCTAGTCAAGAGAAAAACATTGTTGTTAAACATCATGCATTTTCTCCAGATTTTTAAAATTAGAACCATGCTGTATTTGGAAAGAACATGAAGTCTCACCAATTGTGAGGCTAACCTCATGCAGGTTCACGGTGGCAGCCAGGGTGCCTGGGAGTCCGCTGACGGGAGTTCCCAGCCTTCCTTTCCACACTGTGTGGGGTGGTGGCAGAGTCCCTGGGGAGCTTCAAGTGTGCTGGCCAGGTTGGGCGAGAAGGCTGCTCACCCTCCCTCTGGCGGCCTCGACTGTGAACGTGAGACCTGATGCTTCGTCGCTGTAACTTGCCAGCACAGGAGAGCGTAAATCCTGTTTCCCCTGAGGTGCACGTGGCCCTGTGAGGCCTCCATGTACCTCGGCTCCGTCCTGTCTCGACAGACCTCAGAGAGCCTGTTCATCTTCTGTTTCTTGCCACCTCATTGCCGAAGCTTCACCAGGCCTCCTAACGCTTGCCCTGCCTTGCTGGGCTCGGGTGCGGGTTTGGGCCGTTTGCACCGGGAGCTGAAGGGCTGGGCTTCCGGCTTCTTGCTCGAGAGGCAGAGGGCTGGAACTTAGTCCAAAGTACAGCCCATCTCTGAAGGCCACCGCTCCTCCAGCTGGAAGCCTGAGTGGTCTCCCAGAAGCCGCTGCTGCTCACTGTCCCGTTCCCTGTGCTGGAAGAGCCGGGCTGATCGCAGGAATCCAGACTCAAGGTCCCAGAGACGATCCCATGTGGCCAGGAAATCAGTGTGCAAGGACATGGGCTCTGGGCAGGGAGGGGCCTGGACGTCATCCCTGGCTCTTGCTTTGCCTTGGTCACAGTGGCAAGCTCATTGTGCCCACGTGGTGAATGTCAATGATAGCACTGCGCCATCCAGTGGGGAAGAGCTTTCATGCTCTGCCTGCTACCGCTTGGCCTCTGCTCAGATTTGGTCCATTGTTATTAGAGGGTAACAAGTATTTAAAGGTACGTTTTGATATCGCTCACATTGTATTCTATTGCCTTATTATATCATTACTACGTATGACATTATATATAATTTATTACCCATTATTTAATAATAGATTATATTAGGTTTGATATTAAATTTATTACTGAGTATAATACTGTCATGTGGAGATAAGTTAATCATTTATTATTTATTTATTTATTTGGGAATTCCAGGCTTAAGGAAACGATGTCCCCAGTTCCGTATGATCACCTAAGATGGGTTCTTAGCTGTTGCCATTTCCTCATGTTCAGTGGTCACTGTGGAATGTGCTTTTTCCTAACATTTTTTAGAACCTTAGATTTCTGTGATTTTTTATTTTGAATATAAGAGGTGGGAATGCTTCTGGAACAAATTGGTAACCGAGTCAGCTCTCTGTCCTCCATGGATTTATCTGAAGGTCCTCTGCCACATCAGCTCAGGCACTCCCCGTGATAATGCAGAATGGAGGTAGATGCCCTGTGCCCACAGGAATCCCGCTCCAAGGCTCCGCGTGTGGGCGAGGCTTCACCTTGCCAAGGCTGGCTCACGTGTGTGCTGTGTTTCCTTCAGCTCCTTGCAGGGTTGGGAGGCGGTGGTTTTCCTCAGCATGCTAGATACATCCCTCTATCATTAATTACCTTCCGATAGCTACAAACAGAACGGCAGCTCTGCAGAGTCCAATGCCCAACATCTGTTTAGTTTGGTTGCACATCTGTGGAGAATTGCATTGAGGAAAGGAAGCCAGTGAGTCACAATGTGATAATCAGCCGCACCTCCACTCAGCAGGGTGACTGGGCATTGACCGTGAGTGCAGCAGCTCACCTGAGTGGGCGTTGGCCGTGGGTGCAGCAGCTCACCTGAGCGGGCATTGGCCGTGGGTGCAGCAGCTCACCTGTGCTCACCAGCAGTGCTGGGAGCAGTCCCACTCTCCCTTCCTAGCGCCGAGGGTCAGGGCTGGTGGCCACGCGTCCTCCCCAACGCAGTGCAGTGCTCCTCTCTGCCGCTACCTTTCCCGCCTTGAGGCACAACGGAAAGAGCTGGCCAGGACACAGGAAGAGCCCTCGGGCCTCTCTCCACCACTAATGCCTGTGCCTCTGGGACACCCTGTATGCTTTCTCAAGCCTCGGTTTTCTCTCTCTGCTAAATATGTCAGGTCTCATGTCATATTTCTGTGAAAACAATTTTAAGATGTCCTGAAAGTGCTTTGTCCCTCACCCTCCCTCAGGAGCACCTGCAGCAAGGGCGGGGGGCGTTCACCCTGCAGAGGTGGCAGCCTGCAGAGGAGGAGTCTGGAGCCTATCCAGGGGAGGAGGGCTGGGGCTGTGGGCTGCAGGCTCCCAGGGGCACCAGCTCCAGCAGAGATGTGGCAGCTGCCTGTGACTCCAACGTCATCGCAATGCCACCTCCTACCCCTCCCTTCTGCTCCTGCTATAATTTTGCAGCCTAATTGAAGTCCTGTGTAATACCTGGAGCAGTTTCTGCTCTCCTGACTAGACACTGACTGCTGACCTGAGGGTCCCCTCGCTGCCAGTTGCCTGGTTACTTTGCCGTTGTGGTATTTTTCATGGTGAGATTCTGAATCTGAGCTACCAGCAAAAATGCATCTCTCCACAGCTGCAAGATGCTTTGGAATACGTGAAACACTTTCAGATGGTTGTCTCAGTTGACATTTTCTAGCAGGGCATGAGATAGGAAAGTGGATGTCATCGTCACCTTTACATACAAGGACAACCAGAAGTCAGAGAGGCTCAGTAAATTCTCAGCTACGAATCCTCTAGCTTCAGATGGCTCCCCAGTCCCTCATCAGAGGTCGATGTGCAGATTCAAGCATGCGAGCCCCAGATCGGTCCCTTAACGGAGGAGGCAGCTTCTCCACCTCTGCCTGGACAGCTCTCCTTCACTCTTGATTGCATAGACCCTGGGGACCCTGTCCCTCCGGCTTGACTGTAGTCATCATTTAGCTCCACTCCTCCTGCGTGAGGTGGTGGGGAGCAATGCTGGATAGTTCTTGTGCTATTTCCTTGAACATACCTCATAATTCACTCAAATTGACCTGTGGACCTGTGTTGATTCCCAGTCCACAGGCATTTCCTGGACACGGTGTATGCCCATCTTGGTGAAGTCCTAAGGCACAGAGCTGCCTGGAGGCTGGCAAGCTGGTGAGGAAGGTCTGAAGCCAGTGTCGGGCAGGAAAGGAAGTGGGTGATGCCAGGTGCCTCTGGTCGTGAGGGGTGTGAAGGTGCAGGTTGGAGAGGGCAGAAAGGAAGCGCCAGGGAAAGGGGCAGGGAAGAGCCAAGGCAGGAAGGGGAAGGCCCAGGCCGAGCGTGGAGCGGGCAGCATGCTGTGATAATGGGCATGTGTGCCATGTCCTCCTCCAAGCCTGCAGCTGTGTGATGCACCCGTGCTACACTGACAGCAAACACGCCAGACCGTGTGCTCAGGCTTTGGTGTGTGTGTTGTGCTGGGGATGCTTCCTTGCTTCAATTCATTTTTCCCTTTTGTAAACATCACTGGTATTTATGCTGAGCTACAGTTTGAATGTTTCCCTGCAAAGTCCATGTGCTAGAACCTTTCTTCTCAACTCAACAGTATTGGGAAGTGGCGGGCCTTTGAGAGGTGATTAGGTCATTAAGAGGGACTGAGGCCTTCTCGCAGGTGTAGGTGTGTTCTTGTGGGAACAGGACGTTCTAAAGCAAGGTTGTCCCTCATGCTTTCCTTCTTTGACACGTGTCTGCTTGCCCTTCTCACTTCCACCATGTGAGGAAGCAGCATGAGGCCCTCACCAGATATCCCCCCGCTCAATCTTGGACTTCCAGCTTCTAGAACCACAAGTTAAATAAAATTCTTTTCTTTATAAATTACCCAGTCTCAGGTATTTAGTTACAGCAACAGAAAATATGCTAAAACATGCTGAGCAGTTTGTAAATCAAAGCATACAGCTTGGTGAATTCCACAAAATGAATTTACCTAAGCAATCAGCACTTAAGGTGTTCTAGCACATTACAGTAGCACAGAAAGCCCTCCTGTTACTCCCAGTCATGGAACTGTTTTGAAGAGTAACCACTCTGCTGACATCTACCATGGAGAAAGTCTGTCTGGTTTGAACTTCACGTAAATTCAGTCATTAGTATGTACCATTTTGTATCTAGATCATTCATCTGCATTTTTTTTGTTAAATTCTTCTGTAGTATTGCAAATATCTATAGTTCATTCTTTTGTTTTTGGTGTAACATATTCCTTTATGTAACTATGCCATAATTAATTGATCCCTCTCTCCTGCTGGTGGATATTTGTATTGTTCCCAGTGTTTTGACTGTTAGACATGGTGCTGCTATGAACATCTTGTACAAATCTTTTGGTGAAATAAGTGTGACTTTCTAGGAGTGAATCTACCTAGCTGTAGGGCATGTTTGTGTTCAAATTTATTAGCTATTGACAGCTTTCCACAACAGTTGCACTAACTTACGGAGAGCTCCCTCTGCGCTGATCCTCACTGACTCTTCCTCTTGTCTGGTTTTCTCCTTACTGACTCAGTGTGCTCTTAGTGGGTGGTCGATGCAAGATTTTCTCCTCAGGGTTTGTAACAGTTAAGGTCCATCAAGGAAGTCAGATTAGCAGCATGCTGCTTTATTGGCTCATGTCACTGAGTTTTAAAATCTCTGACATTTTCATCACCAAGAGCTCATATGTCTAAAATTGGAGTTGTGTATACTCTGCTTACAGCTAAACAGTCTTATACAGACCCCAAATCCAGGCTCTGGGGGAAATTCCACCTAACAGAAAGATGTGAGTGGGAATGTTAGCAGAAGTGAAATGTAAGCCTGGAAAATTCAGTTGCCAGTGTCTTTAGAACATTACTCACTGCTGCTGTCATTTGACACCAAGAAAAGACAGTTTGGGACACACTTTGCAGACTGCTCACTGCAGTGGGTGACCCCAGAGTGCTTATGAGGGTGGAGTTTGACTGTGGGATCACCCTGCCTGATACCTACTCCACCATGACCCTCACTGACTGAGTTACCTAACCTTCTAAACCGACTTTCTTCTGGGTTACCCTGGGGATGAGCTGGCAGTTACCCCCAGGAGCAGTGTAGACAGCCACTGATAGCTCAGGGAAAGCATTTACACAGAGGCTGTCTCTCAGTGAGCTCTCAGTATTCGTTAGCTCCAACATTTTTCCTTTGGTGGTGATTAAATTTTGGTATCTATTTCCAAATTACTGTAATGAACTTAAGTATGCTAATTTCAATTCTGTAGTTATTTTATTTCTATTTGATAACTGGAGTAATGTGCACACAATGCTGACAGTTTAAAGTGAAACATCATCATCTCTCTCTTTCCCATAACCAACCCTATTCCCCAGAGGCAAAACTTTTAAATTCTTTTTGCAATACATCTTCTGGAGTTTCCTCTAGAAACCATAAGCTTATACCTTTTTTCTTTTTAAATTAGCATTTGTTTTTTTTTTTTTTTTTTTTTTTTTTTTTTTTTTTGGTACTGGGGATCGAACTCAGGGCCTTGTGCTTGCGAGGCAAGCACTCTACCAGCTGAGCTATCTCCCCAGCCCAGCATTTGTTTTAATCACAGTAGCACAAGGGCCTTGTAACAAGAAATGTTTGCTTTCCTGTCCCCCGACTCCATTCTACTCCATGGTTGAAATCAGTTTTGTCTGGTTTTTAAACTATTTTAAACAGTATATGAATATTGCTATTGCTTGACTCATTTATTTTTAGCTTTTTTGATTGACTTCATTTTAAGAGAGATGAAATTTTGGTTCACTTATCCTAACCCCCTGACCCCTTACTCCAGTACAGTAGTTCAATTTTTATTTAAATTAACTTTCAGTGCTTTGGCTATTTCATTTATTTTTAGTTATTTATTTTTGCAGGAAACCCAGGGCCTCCTGCCTGCAGGGCAAGCACTCCACCCCTGAGCTACATCCCCAATCATTTCAGCTGTTTTAATGGTATAGCCAGCATTCACTCCTGACCCGAATGGTGTGGTGGAGTTTTCTTTCATTTGCACTTTCATGTTTCCAAGTGCCTGAGGTTTTGCCTTCACTTAGTTCTCTGTGATAGCTGGTTGTCTTCCCTATTGGAAGTAGCTCTAAAGGGCTCATCAGTAGAGTCCTTTACAAAGTCCAACTTGTCAAGTGGCAAATTAACTGTGTGTGTGTGTGTGTGTGTGTGTGTGTGTGTGTGTGTGTGTGTGTGTGAAGATGTCTTCCAGGATTCCTCTAAATTTCTTTCTCTAAATCAGGCTGGAGGCTCCTCAGGTTTTGGGACTTTCTTTTGCCATTATCCAGGCAACTTCTTTCTCTTCCTTCCTTGCTGAATCTCTCACTTTCTGGGTCTCCTATCTTTCTCCTTCTTGGATGATTAACTTCTTTTAAGTTAGAGCACTCCTTTTTGCTCCTCCAAAAAGGGTGGGTAGGAAGTAAAGGATTTTGAGGAGTTCACAAATTGAAAATACTACTCTGACTGATTAATAGACCACCTGCATATAGATTTATAGGTTGGAATTTTTTTTTCTACTCAGGATTTTGAAGACTTTTTTCATTGCACATCAGGTTTAGAAGTGGCTGAGAAGTCCATTGCTCTTTTCAGTTCTTGAGTCATGGGTCATGGTGTATTTTTTTCTTCTTAGTTATGCTTGAGATCTACCCTTTATTTTTGGTGTTTGCGATCACAGACCTCTATTTAATTCATAATTTTGAATATGCAGTGAGCCTTTTCTTTCCATAGACTTATGTCCTTTGTGTACAGAAAATAGTCATACTGCTTTGTTTTAAAATTATTTTCATGCCATTCTTCTCAACTTGCTCTTTCTATAACTCCTATTATATATTGGACATCTTAGACTGAGTCAATGTTTTCTTATCTTTCAGTCCTATTACTCCTCTTTCTTTTATTGTTATATTTTCTGGGATAATTCCATGATTTTGTGTTCCAATGTTTCAATCTTTCCAACAATTTTTTTCTTTTTAATTTTCATGGATATTTCCAATACTTTAAAAACATGATTACTTTCTTATTGTTTGATTGTTCCTTTTTAAAATTTCCTGTTCTTGTTTCATAGGTACAAAATTCTGACTTACTTTTTTATTACACTAACTAGAAATTATCTTCTGTGTCTTGTGCTGCCTCTGTTTCCTTCTAGTCCCTTTTTAATTTTTTTATGTTTTAGCCATTTCAATCTTTATTTTTCATGGTGTAATCTGTTCCTTGGCTAGTAATCATGGCTTGATCATTTAAATTTAGAAATAAAAAGTCGATAGGAAGTTGTAGGAATGTGTGGGTAGGGGCATGGGTATGTGTGTGAATGTGTATAGATGCAGAATGACAACTTATAACAGATTAGAGAAACTGCCTTTGCCAAAAGCAGTGTGTTTTGGTCAGTTTTTTGTTTTTCTTTTGTTTTTGTTTTTTTTTTTTTTGCTGTGACTAAAAGACATGACAAGCACAGTTAGAGGAGGAAAAGTTTATTTGGGGGTTCACTATTTCAGAGGTTTCAGTCCAGAGGCAGCAGGCTCCATTTGTCTGGGGCTTGAGGCGAGACAGAACATCATGACAGAAGCGTGAGGCAGAGGGAAGCAGCTCACATGATGTTCAGGAAGCAGAAAGAGACTAAGCTCAGGTCACCAAATATGTACCCCAAAGGCACGCGCTCAGGGACCCCCTTCCCCAGCCACACCCTACCCACCTTCAGTTACCATCCAGTTAATCCCCATCAGGAGATGGATGCGCTGGTTGGGTTAAGGCTCTCATAACCGATCATCTCACCACTAAGCCCTCTTGCAGGGCCCGCACATACGCTTTTGGGGGACACCTTGTGTCTAAACCACAACAGTAGCTCTTCACTTCAGCCGGCAGATGCCCAGTGGGAACTGGAGGCAGGGTGAAGCTGGCATCTCTGCCTTCGTCTTGTGTCTGTCTCTTCACTACCTCACGCTTTGTGACTGTCAGCTCTGCAGGCAGGCATGTTAGTCATTTAAGGAGCGTCCCCTAACTGATAATGAAGGTTGTTAGCCCTACGTTTACCTGGCCGAGGGACATTTACGACATACTGTTCAGACCCCTGGCGGTGCCCAGACATCTCCAGTCACTGCCCGACACCTTCCAGGGACAGCAGAGTCACATCACCCCATCGTGAGACTGTCCCCACCCATCGTCTCATGGAAACTGAACTGCCCCCTCCCGGGATGGCAGGTCTGAGAGACAAACACACTGAGCAGCAAATGGAGATGGGCCCTCGAGGGTGCAGCCCTGCAGAGCCACACTGCAGGACAGAGGGGAGGTCTCCATCCGCGAGGCCACAGCGGGAGCAAGGCTGCTGGACTGCGGACCTCCGGCCTGCCAGCCCCTCCTCCACTTAAACCTAAAGCCCCCGCCAGGCCCAGGATGCGGCTGGGACGCTGGTTCTCCCACTGCCTTCCCAGTGTGGCCTTCCCAGTGTGGCCGTCATGACTTTTTCTGTTTGGTTTTTGATCAGGGGCTGGACCTGGCCTCTTTGGCCTAGGACTCCAGGAACAAACTTTAAAATAAAAATGCAGGTAAATTCCAAAGAAGGAGTCTACTTTCTGTCTGGATGAGAAGCCTGCTCGTGGTGTAGGACGGGGCAGGTGGGGCCTGGGTGTCCCCCCGGGACTGAGTCCTGGAGCGCGTGGGGTGCTGCTCCCCCGCCCCCTGCGCCTGCTGACCTGGATCCTCAGGCCCTCTGCTTGTTGCTCTGTGGTTTTGGGGTGCTGATGTGAAACACGAGCTCGGGCGGGATGTGGAAGTCTGACTGCTCTCTCAGAAGCGTGGCGTTTGACTAGCCTCCTCTCCAGGGGTGTGTGTCTGCTTCCTGGTCCGGAGTGAACTGCAGGCCCCACGCACATGGACAAGTGCTCTTCCACTGACCCCCAGTTCCAGCCCTTTTTATTTTATTTTGAGACAGAGTCTTGTTAAAGTGCCCAGGCGGGCCTTGAACTTGCAATCCTCCTGCCTCAGCCTCCTGAGTAGCTGGGATCACAAGTGTGTGCCACCCTACGGGCCCACCCTGTCTAGATCTGTTCTTCATTGCTACCTTTCTCTGTGGTTGGTACAGTGACATATCGTACCTTAGATTTTTAAGGATCAACAGGACTTACTAATAGCTATAGCAGTAACAGTCCTTCAGGCATTAGGAGACCCGTTTGCAGAATTTTTTGCACCTCTATCCCCACCTGAACCATCCACCCCGTTATGACTGAGCATCTGCACTATGTTACATATTTATAAAGCGACCATGGAGCCTGGACCTTCTGATCCAGTCCTGTCATATGCAGGTCTAAGCCTTGGGTGGACACCTCCCTGGGTGGAGGCTCAAGGATTGTTTTACCACATAAAGGAAAATAATTCTCTGTGCATCGGGTGGAGGGAGGTCTGTGAGCTTCTCTTAAGGGCAACCTAAGGCCCAGACGCTCGGCGCACAGAGGAGGACATGCGCAGAGAGAGGATCTCTCCTTGCTTGGGAAGGACTCTGGTCCCACCGCAGGCCCCAGCGGGGGCAGGGGTAGTGGCTGCCTCAAGGGGGCAGTGACAGCGCCTCCCAGGCACTTGATGATCCAGTGGAGACTTGGGGGCCATCACCGCCCTCATCCCTAATAGGTGGCCCCCTCAGAGAGCCGCAGAGGACTTACTGGTCAAGACGCCTTAACCAATGACAGCCACGTCCTGTGACCCAGAGTCTTGACGACTCAGCTTCATTGCCGGCACCCAGAACAGAGCCTCTGGCTTCACTGGTGGGCTGACGTCCCCTGTGGCAGGACTCCTCCTTGAAACAGTTTACCACTCAGAACAGAAAAAAATAAACAGTCAAGACTCAACATCAAGTCAAAACCAGGTAGTTAAAACGATCTTTCAAGAAGTGACCTGGGGGTAGAATCTGCCTGGAGGAGCTGTGGTTTTATTTTCCGAGTGCAGGCCTTGGAGACCAAGGTGATCAATACTAACTACGGAGGGCGTTCCACACCCGGAGCAGCTGAGAATGAACACCGAGTCACTGGGCCACGGGCGCTACCCTCCACCCCGCAGACTCCAGGTGCTGGAGACCCAGCAGCCTTGCTCCAAGGAGAAGGTCGCAGGCTTAACCCTTGCCAAGGGCAAGGAGCACGTGCGAGTGCCACGCTCACCGCCGGGACTTTCCGGGAAACGTGTGTTTCCTGCACAGGCGCCGATGGCATGGCTGTCCAAACCTGGGCTGCATCCTCCAGGTTCCGATTTTATCTGAGGCTAATTGGCGAGCAGACAAGCTCCAGGTTGAGCAGGGCATCCGATGAGAGCTGGGCATTTGATGGGAGCTGGGCAGCACCTTCTGAGGCCTGGGCAGCCCCCGCCCCACAGGAGGGATGGCCCCCCGCCCCCCACCCCTTCCCCCTAGGAACTGGGCCCAAACAAAGCAATTTATTAACAGTTCCTTATTTATGAAGCACTATTTCTGCACACTGCATTTTAAAGAGGAGCCCATAAATATTATATGCTTACTCTAAATACTGAATTACTTTCTTTAAGCAGGAAAAAAAAAATCTTAAAAAGAGTGCTTTATAGAAATTTTCGTGGTACATAAATCCATGCAAAATTTTTGTAAAAGATGATGTCATCAGGAAGCATTTTATAGGTTTAAAAACACAAGTTAAAATCTATTTTTCATAGGTTAGTCATATTGAAATATTTAGTCATATTGAATAAAATGATTTAAAAAACTATCTGAAAACTTCTTCGTATAAGATATTTTTGCTATTTTTCTCTTGTACTGAATTCTTGGACAGTGAATTAAATCAGGTTGGTTGAAGTTTACTTTTCCTGTGTTTTTAAAAATGTCCCGACCACAATTTGGAGTGGCTTTTAACCACTGATTGATTTACGTGTGATCCGTGTCTCTTTGGAATTTTCTTCCTTTTATAAAGAAAACAAAATGCCTCACTCGTCCATGCACTTCAGTCTCCTCCCTGAAGGTTCAGAGAAAAACAGGAAGTAGAGACATTAATGTGCACATCCGAATGAACAGGCAGGTCTAATTTTAGGCCTATCAACCTTGACAGCTCCTTTTAATCACTTGGATTTGAACAGATATGCAAATCAGAGTGGAGAACTCACAATTTGGAAGTCACATCAGAGCTCAGCTCACTGGAGAGGTGCATGGACCTGCGAGGCGCTCATCACGCTGTGATTTTAGAAACCTGGGGTTTTATGAAAAACGGCAGCCAGACACCCTCTGAAAGGCACACATCCCAATGAACTGTGTGCTTACCTGGACACGTCAAGTCTGGGAGGTCACAGATGTGTCCCCCGCCGAAATCCAGAGGCTGGCCTGTGACTGCAGCAATGCCCCCTCTGGTGCTGGGAAATGAGGACTGATCCGCAAATGAAGCCATTCGGCTCCCACCTCAGAGCTCTTTCCTGGGCAGGGGAGCCTTCCACAGCCCCGTGGAGAGTTAAAAATTTCCCTCACTCCCAGGTCAGAGCTGAGCCTGAACTTTGTACCCGTCCAGTAGTGAGGTACTTTGACCTTATGCAAATGCAGGGCGTCCTCAGTGCAAACTGCACACCTCTGGAGAACAGGTGGAAACTCAGCATTCTACAGGCAAGTATCTCACACAAGTGAGAGTGGCAGAGCGTTTAGCCGGTGAGCCTGTCTTCCACTTTCTGGATGAGGCAGGACGATGGGGGCTGGATGCACCCTGTCTCCTATTATCTGGATGAGGCAGGACACTGGGGGCTGGATGCACCCTGTCTCCTATTTTCTGGATGAGGCAGGACACTGGGGGCTGGATGCACCCTGTCTCCTATTTTCTGGATGAGGCAGGACGCTGGGGGCTGGATGCTGCCCTGTCTCCTATTTTCTGGATAAGGCAGGACGCTGGGGGCTGGATGCACCCTGTCTCCTATTTTCTGGATGAGGCAGGACGCTGGGGGCTGGATACATCCAGCGGAGCTGCACTAAATCACAGCCTCTCGGAGCTCAGGAGGCCGAGGCCGTGGCACCACAAGTCACCATCTCCCCAGCGAGTAAACTGCTGTCCGATCAATTCCTCTGCAAAGGAGGGTCATAAAAAGTTCCAGGAGCAATGGCCGGTTTCTCATTCTGTGAAGCATCATGAGGCCTTATGATCAACGTTTAATCAAAAGCAAGAATTAAAATAAGCAGCCCAGGCATGTCATGGGGGGTGAGGCTCCTTTGCAACACCGGCCGGGAAGACAGGAGGCAGGTCCAGCCAGGTTGCTAGTGGTCCTGGTCGCTTTCCCTGAGTGGCTCCTAGGCTTCCCTGAAGGCTTCCTCCCACTGACCGCTCCTCCGCCCCTCTCCACCATGGTGGCCCTGGTCCCATGAAAACCTCACATGAGCACCAGCCTCT
This sequence comes from Sciurus carolinensis, assembly GCF_902686445.1. NCBI lineage: Eukaryota > Metazoa > Chordata > Mammalia > Rodentia > Sciuridae > Sciurus > Sciurus carolinensis. The sequence goes on along the minus strand of NC_062217.1, from coordinate 172,096,121 downwards.
CTGCTGGCTTTTGAACTTGACGCCCCCCAGGCAGGAATACTTAAGCCACCCACCCAAGGACCAGAGCAGCACTTGCTAGGTGTCCCAGAGACAGTGCCCTTAGGGGATGCGCTGCATTGGCCTCAAGTTCCAAAGCAAGATACAGCCTCATAGGCATTGGCTCTGGACGTGCCTTCACATTCTGGGACAGTTGGTGTCTCCTTATCACTCAGCTTAGTAGTAGATGCACCTAGGGGGATTAGAATGCATCATAATTACATGGCCCATGGGGTGATGCAAACGCCCTGTGGTTGGCACCTGGTTTTCCTCGTGTTTTATGAGTAATGCTCTGACGGGAAGAGGTGAGACCCACAGTGTGCTGCCATGTGCTCCTTCTTCTACCGGTGGGGAAGACCGGAGTCTGACCTTCAAGGCCACAGCCTGATAGGACCCAAGATGGGATGCCGCCCATTCTAGAATCTCTGCCCATCACATCTGGGGGTTTTTACTGAGCCCGGCATTTGGGCTCCTGCTGCCCATTCCAAGGGCCACGATGAGTGCTTCCTGGACACCAGCTCCCGTTCTCCAACAGCCGACAGCAACTCCCATTTCTTGACGGGCCATTCCGACAACCGGAAGGCTGGCAAGTGGCTCCGTCTGCACCCATCCGGCTCCCCTCTCCTCTCCTCCCTGCTTCCCTCTGCCTGGAAACCGGTGCAGGCGGCCGGGCTTGGGGTGGGGCCTCTGCGCTGCACATTCTTTTTAGCGTCCAGGTCAGTGACTTCGTCTGGTTCCTACTTAAAACGTGAATCCTGGCCTCGTTGGCATTTATTTTATTTGGGTGAACAGACCGCTCCTGCGAACCGACACCTTTCAGAGATGTTGGATTCGTTTTGTGAAGGATAAAGGGATAAATAAACACTTTTACAGAGTTGTCTGAATCCGTATTTACAGGAAACAGCTAGAAGTAGTCTCTTCATATGTTAGTATTTAAAAGTTAATGAGGAGATCATTTTAATTCTGTTCTTTAAGTGCTTTAAAAAATAGAGAAATAAATGTATATTTAAGAATTATCTACCACTATCAAATGTTCTCTGGGCCAGTAAGCTGTATGTCAGCAGCATTAGCATGTTGACAAAATTACAGTAAATGCTATTTTAAAATGCCAGTTAATGCACCTTTTAGTGAATAAAATAAAATAAAATATGAAGTGCCATTTGGTAAAACTTAAAATATGCACGCTTCTATTTATAAACATATGCATATGTATGCAAACACATATATAGACATAAATATACACCTGTACGTGCATAAGTCCACGTGAGCACACAGGGTTTTAAAGTACATATGTCTTTTGCTTGGCATTTCAGTTTTCCATTTTACAGGATCTCAATCAACTGTCACCTTTGCAGGAGTGGATAGGTTTATTGCTTGTTATTTGCTGGTGTTGAAACCCTGACTTATTTTCTCTTGAGGGTAGGTTTGAAGGTAAATTTAAAATATTAAATATCAACAGGAAAAATGGTTCCTTTTCCTCCATGGCTTTAAATCTGTGCTTTCCCCCAGTACTGGGAACACAACACAGGGCCTTATGCATGCTGGACGAGCACTCCAGCACTGGCCACATCCCTGACCCTAAATACGTACTCTCATTGATTTTGTTTGATCTCTAATTTGGTTAGCTTTCATGATTTAACGCATTCAACCAAGAAGGAGATTTCACTTAAAGATTTAAATTTTGTGAATGTTTATACCTAATGGAGCTGGGTCCTTCCCAGCCTCCAAGTTGTACTCTCCAGAGTGAGTGCCTCTGCATCCGAGTAAATGTCAGAAAACATCTTGTGTCGAACGAAATGAGGTCTCCTAAGAGCATGCACAGGTCCGTGTTGCTTACAAGTCTGTAATCTTAAAATGCGTTTGACTCTATGATTCTAATTTCTAGCACATTTTGGTTTGACATATCAGTTGGTAGAACATGTGTAGTATTTACTTAGTGAATAAATTTATCACTGTCACATTCCATTATTTTCAATAGAAGTTTGATAATGATCATTTATTATAACCACAGCGTGTTCCATAGATCTTTTTACTTTATATTAGAATTGCTTTTGTTCTAATAAAATGTTGACGTGGGGCATGTAATTGACACTATACAGAAAAGGTGGTGCTTGCCTGGGTATTCCAAAGCAATGTTCCTCTACCCGAACTGTCATCGCTGCTCACAAGACAGGTCTCTCCGGGCGACATCTGTCGCTGAGACAGGAGGGAGGCGGGCTCTACTGCCACCTGAGCATGGTCAGCAGGCAGCCGGCACTTGCTGCAGCTGGGCCACTCTGTGCCCTTGGTCAATCAAAACAGGAGAAAATACTCACAGAAGTGGACTGGCATGTCATCTGTTTAAAGCAATTGCTCATTGAGACCAGTCCCCGTAGATATTAACATGTTAGACGAAGCCCCAGTGATGAAAATGGTTTGTAGCACAGAGAACCAGAGCAGCAACCGAAAGAGTCCAACTTGGAAGATAATTTATAATATAATAGAGATAAGCATGTCAAATAAATAGGGGAAAGTAGGACTATCTGTTAAAATAAATAAGAAAATTATAGACTGGCCTTTAGAGAGGGAAAAAAAAAAACAGATCTAATTAGGTATTAAATCGCAATTCTAGGCAGACTGAGAAATAAAGCATAATAAAATAAAAATAGAATGAAATAAAATAAATCCTAAAAAAAAACCAAAAAAATCTGCACATGAATTTATTTAGAACCTTGCAACATGGAAAGTCTTTTAAGCACATCATGGAACACATAAAAGAAAATTGGGAATTTTATTACTTATAAAATTACTTATAAAATTAAATTTTCAACATGGAAAAATATCTTAAGTATTAAGTCAAAGGCAACAGGCAAACCTGGAAGAAATATTTGTGACCTGCATGGCAGGTAAAGGACTAAATTCTTTAATCTGCAGAGAGCTCATAAAATAAATGAAAGCAAAACAAATAGCTCAATAGGAAATCAAGCCGTGTAAATAGCCATGCATTTTATGGCAAAGAAAACCTACTGAATAATTAGCCTAAGAAAATCTTATGCATAGTTAAAGAAATGCAAATAAATATAATAGCATACTATTTTCTCCATCTACCTGATTGTTAAAAAATTTAACAATAGCCAGTGCTAACCTAAGTATGAAAACTAAAACCCAACCACTGGTGGTCAGAATATAAGTTAGGGCAATCTTTTTTAGAAGACTATCTTCCAACAATTTAAATTTAAACAAAAATTATGAGCCAAGAGCTCTGTTCCTAATAACAGTGTAGACTGTTTTAGATAAATCCATCCTCCCAGAACAGATGCTAAACCTCTTCCTTCCTTCCTCCATACCTCCCTCCCTCTCTCCCTTCCTCCCTTCGTTGATTCCCTCCTTCCTTCTTTTCCTCTGTCCTCTCTTTCTTTGTGGTGCTAGGGATTGAAACCAGGACATTGAGTAAGTGCTTTACAAACTCACTACATTACTAGCCCCTTCAAAATGCTTCTTAAACAACTCTGAATATACTAGAAAGTGACCAAATGAAGGCAGAAATTGGAGAGGGATGCTCCTTGAAATAAAAGTACATTTGGTGAGAATTACATTTATGCAAACTTTTGCTTGAAAACACCCACAGGTTAATGTGTGGGAAGGAAGAAATGAAGCACTAATCCAGACTTGCTGCTTTAAATACTCAAAGGATAGAATTTGGGCTTGCCAGAATGGCTGGAAAGTACAAAGAGGAGGCCATCCTGGAAAGGAGGTCGCTGTGGAGGGAGGCAGCCTGAGAGCTGATATGAGCTCCACTCACATTCTCAGTTCACACTGAAGTGCACGTGTGCTATCGTCTGCATCTGGTGTGTACCCCAAGGCTCGTGTGCTGAAGACTTGGTTTGGAATGCAGCAATGTTCAGAGTTGGGGCGTTTGGGTCCAACCTCATCAAAGAGTTAATCCACGTGGCTGAATGGACAGCGGGGAGGTGGTGGAAGCTCCAGGAGGTGGTGCCTGGGGGAGTGGTTCGCTGGGAGCGGCCTCTTCCTCGCTCTGCCTGCTCCTTGGCTACCATGAGCTGAGCAGCTTTCCTCCACCATGCCCTTTCGCCTTGGTGCTCTGCCTCACCTCAGGAACATAACGATGGAGCCAGCTGACCACGGACTGAAACCTCTGAAACCAAGACCCAAAATAAATCTTTCCTCCTCTAAATTGTTTTCCTCATGTATTGGTCACGACAAGGAAAACTGACTAACAGGACTTGCATGGGAAAGACCACAGGAGACATGGCAGGAAGCAACTGACCGAAGGCAGAAAGGGATGAGTGGAGATTTTAGCTGCAGCCCAACCCAGGGAAGTCGGTCTGGAGTTTAATTCAGTCAAGTTTATTTCATGCTAGGAAAAACAGTCTTCACAGAAACAAAACAGAATCCAGAGTTGTCTCTGCACTGAATCATTCACAGTGCTTTTTAGCATAGGATAAGAAATTGCTATACATGGGAAGGAGCAGGAAAGTATGACCTACTGTCAAAAGGAGAGAGAAGCAATAGACACTGACTCCCTCAAGTGAGCCAGATGTTGGAATTAGTATAGAAGAGTTGAGAAGTGATTAATATAAATGTGTCCTAGGACTTCAAGGAAAATATAGCATTATGAATGAACTGATAGGAATCTTCAGAGAGAGAGAGAAGACTTAAAAAGTCATTTGAGAATCGAGAACCATTTCTGAAATACAAAATGAAATATAAAGTCTGCAAGATGGGCTTGGAGACAGCCGATTTGAGACAACAGAAAAAAAAAAAGCCAACAAAACTGAAGACATATTAAGAGAAATTATCCAAGATGGAGAATAACACAAAAAAATTCCAAAGATCTCTGTGATATTTGGAATGAAATCATCCATCTAATAGATGTAACTGCAGGCAAAGAAAAGAGAGAATAGAGGGAAAATATTTGAAGAAATAAAGGCTGAAATTTTCTAATACTGGCAAAACCTTAAACCTGCAGATCCAAGAGGATCAGCCCACGTGCATCAGGATACATACAAAAAATTACCTAACTACATCACAGTTGAATTTCAGAAAGTCAAAAATAAAGAGAAAACCCTGAAATCAACCACAGAAAAAATGATAAATTACATGTAGGAAAACCATACTGCCAAGGGCAGTTGGCTTCTCATCAGCATTGATGGAGTAAAAGATAACAGAATGATATTTTTAAAGCATCGGAAGAAAAATAAATTGTCAATGCAGAATTTTATACCCAGCAAAAATATTACCCGAAAAAGAAAACAAAATAAAGACATTTTCCAATATGTGAAAATTGAAAGGATTTTTCCCTCTCAGAACTAGGACATAGGAACAGTGCCTGGGGCTGAAAGGCAGGGTCCTGTGGGACAGTCCACCTGTGACACACGGCAGATAGCTCTGCGAGTCTGTGGTGGAGACAGCAGACACCTGGTGGGGTTGTGTGGACATACACGTCCATGTCTCTGGATGTTAACCTACAGCGGTACCGCCGAGCGCATGGCAAGCCGCTGAGGCATCTGAAGTTTCCAGAGCAGCTGCCCCTCCAGTGTACAAGCCCTCCCCTTTCTCCACATCCTGGCCCACGTGTTACCATGGGTCCTTCTGATCTCAGGGGGAACAGCTTCCATTTACCTTTCCCTAGTGACATCCCTGGACATGTTGAGGGTCTTTTCTTAAGCTCTTAACTGTTTATCTTCTTTGGAGAAATGTCTGTTCTGATGTGTTGCTCAATATTTTAACTGGGTTCCTTGCCTTTTTGTAGTTATGAGTTCTTTTATAGCTGCATACTTAACCTTCTCCTGGAGGCAGATAGATTAACTAGGAAATGAAGAAAAGTAGTATTTTATTAAAATTATATGAGAATGTATGTACCATTGCAGACATATATATATATACATATATATGTACATATACACATATATGCAATATATTTCAAATATACATAAATATTTGTAAAACAATGGAAATGCGTTATAATTTGAGCCTGGGACTCTGCCAGGAATTGAGCTCTTGTTTCTCAGCCACACCACCCTCTGCTCCTGCTGAGGTTGAGACTGCAAATCCCACATCAGTTCTGCCCTCTGCTCCCTGTCAGGTGCTGCTCCCTGTCAGAAGGTGCCTACAGAATTCACCAGCTGGAGAGGTGAGGCTGGAGATAGAGACAGGACTCTGTTTCTGCTCCCTCAGTGTCACTTTGTCTCAGGAGAAGCAGCTGGTCCCAGGGTGCAGTTCTTGCCACGTGTATAGAATCATCCCCTCATGTCCCCTCAGGTCACCCACTGCAGCAGTACCTGCCCCTTAAATATCCAGTCCCAGTCCCAGAGGGACCCTCCTCCAAGCTGCTAGGCTCTGATAATTTTCCTCTTATTCCTGTGGATTCCCAAGCTCCGTGTTTACGCGCTGCCTCTCCAGGTCTATAATACCTGCTTAATGACCCTTCGTGCTAAATCGCCCTGCTGAGATGCAGGAGTGAGTTTCTGAAGGACAGGCCATCTGGGTAACAGTCGAGCTCTGTTCTCACATCAGGGCTCTGCCCACTGGCCTTGCTGTGGACACCGAAGAGCTGAGCTGCCCCCTCCTGCTGGTTTAGCCAACAGTTGGAACAGGACTGGAGGGATGTGCTGGGGCAGGAAGGCCACGTTCATCCCAAGGCCTCAGCGTGTCTCTGGCTTCCCCAGGTTCAGCAGGAGACGCCTCTAGTCCAGAAGGGGGCTTCAGGCCGTTCTGACCTGGGTGCAGTCAGCTCTGAGGCCGCCCTGATGCCCTTCCGTGCTCCTGGCACCCAGGGTTGGACTAAGTGACAATAACAACAGATGGCTTCAGACTCTGCTGCACACCACCGTCACCTCTCTGGCCTCCTGTCTGGCCCCTGCTCGCCTCCTGCGCCTTTGACTTAGCTTTCCTAAGGCCACTGGTTTTTTCCAACCTGCAATTCTGACCACTTCATTCTCCTCCTTGAGGTTTTTAAGTTGCTTCTCTTTACACAAACCCTGCCATTACCACGAGGCCCACCCTGGCTGGCTGTGGCCACTCCTCTGATGTCCTCAGCAGCTTGGCTTACCCACTTTCCAGGCCACAGACACACTGGCCACTTGCCACCTCCTTGAGAAGCCCCTCACATCCACCACTCCGAGCGCCCGGCCTGGAGCATTCTGCCCCTCGTTCACCTCCGACCGAGACTCATTCTTCAGGTTTCCAGTTACAAGTCACTCCCCAGAGCAGGCGTCCCGAAACCCCTCAGAGCACAGTCCTGCTGCTCTCCCACACCTGTCCTGTCCTCGACCACCTTTCCTGCAGTTTGTGTCTGTGTGTTTCTGTGGTAATTACTGTGCAATAGACAGCCTCCCTGCGGAGACCAGTGCTGCCCCCCAGGACAGGGAGCAGCTAGGTCCTCTTTCTACCTCATCCCAGCACATGGTGTGGCCCTCGAGCGTGCTAGAGGTCTGGTTAGGTGGAGTGAATGAGTGCATGGATTAATGAAGCAGATGCAGGTCACTAGAAAGATACAAGAGGATCTGCATCTTCTCAGGACCTCCTGGTCCTAAGAGCTAACCAAGTCTCGATGCCTTCCAGCCGGCTGAGGACAGAGGGGTCTCTGGACCCTCCCGCCCTCATTCTCCCCATCCTCAGGCCCTTGTCGGTTCAGTGGTTTCTGGTGCCGAGTCCCCTGAGCAGGGTGACCTCATGCCTGCCCCAACCTTGACAACTCCTTCCTGACATCGCCAGCAATCAGTTCGTTTCTGATTACCTTTATCGCCTTGAATAATCATTAATGTTATTATTAGACCTAAAATGTGACGGATAAACAGCCCTCTTGGAAGGCCTGTGACACTGTAGGTAGAGGTCCTCAAGGTGGTGCTGACACCGGGTGGCGGCTGGAAGCCCTGCACAGACTTCCTTGCAGGATCTGAGAGAGACCGAGGCTCTCAACGGGGGTCCCGAGTGGCCTTCCTGCAGCCCCAGGGTGATGCACGTGGCGCACTCACCAGCGCCGAGCTCGGGCCCTGCGTTCTCCAGGAGCTGCCTCACTCCACCTTCCAGGACCCTCAGGCATGCGAGGGGCGGGCGCCCTGGACACTCCCAACACGAGGCAGCCAGCTGAGGTGAGAGGACTGCTCCCGGCACCCAGAAGGGAAGAGGGGGAGCTGGCCAGGGTGGGCACTGCACAGACCCCACCTCCCCAGGGCAACTTCACTTGTTGAACTTGAGCTAGAATTTTCTATTCCCTGACATGGTGGAAGCCATTTAGGAATCCAAACATGATGTGAGGAAGGCTCAGCAAGGCAGTGTCCCCCACCTTGGCCAATCACAGCCCACAGCGTGGGCCAGACCACACCTGACTCCCTGAGGGGAGACCTCTTGCCTCCCCTTAGAGTGACTTTGGCCCCACAGGGAAAGTAATCATTTTCTCCTGCATTACTCCCCAGAAGTTGGTAAATCACATAATACAATCACAAAATACAGTTCTCCTTAAGACTTCGTATTTTATAATCTACTTCTATAAGAGACCAGGAAACCTCCATGAAAACACGTCATTAGTTAAAAGGAGGGAAACATGAAAAGCAAGAGCATCATAAACTCCCCCCGGAAGGTAGGCGACACCTTTTTACTTAAAGAAGCTCAATTAGTGAAATGCTCAGCAAACGAGTTCCCGTACCAGGGAAGGTAGATGGATTTCTTTCAAATTGTAAGGATATTAGGAAAATAGCCAGAAAGTCAAGGAATCTCACAGCTCAAAGTGACAAGAGAGATAATCTGGGCCAATATGCTCATTTTCATTTCCCATGTGGACACCTATTGTCTAGCTTCCACAGAGGCCTCCTGCAGCAAGCTGATTCTAATTTACATCAAGCAGCAGTGGATTAAAGGTGGCAGAGCAGGCGAGGGGAGACTTGGATCCAATTCCACTTAGCTCCTGTGTTCCATTCGCTTTCCCTTAAAGGGTAAGGTCCCGGGGCCGGGCTCCCTTGCAATGTGGTTGAGGTGTCAGGCTAGACGTTTACATTGGTTTTAGAAGCATTTTTCTTTCCAGAAGCAACCATGCACTCCTTATCCAGAGGATCCAGCAATTTGTTGAAAGCAGATATATAACAGAGAAGCCAGAGCCAGCAGATCTGAAGATGCAAAAGGGAAATAAATCATTTTTAGCCCAAATGTTTCTGATAACTTCAGTAGATAAAACTTATACTATGGGCATTTTTATTTGCAAGGAAAGCACAGCATAGTTTATATTTTTTTTTCAAGGAAATATATCTTCAGGGAAAAAACTCTAGAAAAATGTTGATCTAATACACAAGTTGAAGTCAATATTTAAAATTTTTCTATTTGCTGTACCTAAAAAGCAATTTTTTCTCATTAAAACCCTATTCTTTTCATTCTTAAAAAAAAAAAAAAGAAAAAGAAAAAGAAAAAGAGAAAACACCCATCATTTTTCAGAGTGATTCTTGGGTACCAATAAGTAAATTAGATGTTTTGTTTGTTTTCACTCCAGCATTGCAATCCGTACTGAGCCCAAAACTGACGGTATAAAAATGCTGGATATCCGCACTATTCATCAGATATTTTTTGATGCAAAAATAAGCATATTCTCATTTGGTAACTCAATGTGGCACGTTCCCCCTTCATTTTCAATTCCTGGCCAGAACTTTGGGTTACGGAGTCACTCAGGGGGACAATGACCGAATGCCTTTGTTCTGGAGAAGGAAGCCTGTCGTGCTGGCCTTTCTGGAGACACACCTTCCAGCTCACATCTCTCCACATGCCGCACGACGGGTAACAAGCGCAAGATGAATTGGACTCCTGGGCATTTTTGAAGGGAAAGGAATCAAGGACATTCCTGGCCAGAAAAACGTTTCTGTAAGAGACAGGATGTATTTCTTATGTTCCGTGGAAACTTCCTTCTCACTCGTGGTTCCCCCAGAATCACTTTCTTCCTGATTTCCCCAGTGCCTTGAACAAGTGCTGGGGCTGTGGCAGCATTTAGTTGCTCTCGGGGGACCAACCACCTTGGTGAGGCCAGAGACACTGGCTAGACACTGGACGTGGGCTCTCACGCGGGGACCCCATTTCCCCACGCAAGCTCCTCAGATCTGAGCGCAGCAATGAGTCCCGGGCAGAGAAGGAAGCTTCATTTTCAGGTCCGTTGACTCTCTGGCCTCTTTGTGACTTGCCAGTCTGCAGAAGGGCCTCCTGACAGGCTGAGGAACTTTCCGTCCATGTGGAGCCTGCTGTCAGAGGGTGGTGACAGGGTGCAGGGAGGGTTCCCAGTGTCCACGTGTTCTGTGGTTGATGGCGGAGGCAGCCTTCAAGTCATTAAAACATTTCAACAAATGCCAAACAGGAGACGGGAGGGAGAGATGCCATGTTAAGGGATCGGTGTGTTAGCAGGTTGGTGTACGGGAACAAGGGAATGGCGGGTGGGTGGCTGTGAGTCCTAGCGGATGGACCAGGACCCTGGGCAGCGTGGGGAAAGTCCCTGAGAGTACGCAGCAAGTTAGGCTTTTAGGTCATTTACTAACATGGTCCAACACTGCACAGAGAGGCTTGAATTTCTCACACACCATAGAGACTGGACGCAGCAAGGGATTCCAGAGGCCTAGGGGCAGGGGCTGCAGACTCCCATGCCCAATGGAGTCGGCTTGTAGGAGAAAGGAGCAAATTGGGCCAGATGTGAGGCAGCTCTTGGTCTCAGTGCTGGGGACATGCCTGGGAGATGTGAGGACCTGGCAGTCCATCCACAAGGGACAGCCATGACCCAGCCCTGGCTGCTAGGACTGCCCCATCAGAGGACAGACCCAGAGTGTTGGATCTCCCTACTTCTCAAAAGAAGCCAGAAAAGCATACATTTGTGTGACATTTCTTAATTTTAAAATTGCAATAACTATTTTGAGTTTAAAATTGGAGCACATCCTTTGTGTCATCCAAAGGCTAACTGTTTAGAGACTGTGGCTTAGAGGGTGAACTGGACGTGCACGCCAGCGGACCCAGGAACTCTTTAGGCACCGAGATCTTTAGCTTCCTGGCTGGTGGGTGGCTGGGGGAGGGGCCTTGAGAGATGAGGCGTGGCCTCTTGGCACAAATGAAGCTTCCCTCTATGTTCTTAAACCAAGACAGACCAAGCCGTGCCACAGGCCTCTAGGGAAACGTCTTGCTTGCCCACAAAGAGTTCCGTTCATTCACTCTGCTGGACAGAAGCTGACTCAGATCCCTCGTGTTGGACGGGGAGCAGGGGTGCAGGAGAGGCAGTTGCTGGCTAGACTAGGGACTTTCAGTGTCCCTGGTGTTCTTGGACCTTTAGATAAAAATGTTTCCAAATTATGTTGAGGAGCAGTGTAGCATGCTAGGCTGCTTCTGAGGACAGAAGGAACAGTCGGTCCTTGCCCCCATGGCTCCTGAATAAAGAAAGGCCATGGGGTTTAATTAGAAGGCACATTTGCACATGGTATAGTTCGTTTTCTACCTTCCAGGAGAAATTAAAAAATAAATGCTACATTAGTGGTATCCAGTTTTTATCCCTGCATAAAACTCCACGTTTCCATTCTTGACTCCTTTCTCCTGTCTCCCTCTTCTTTTCCCCATGTGTTTTTCTTTAGTTACTCCCAGCCCAGCAAGTCCACCTATCGCAACTTGAGATGATTTCCACAGCCCTTGCCATTGGGAAGTGACCCATCTGCAACCTGAGAGTCCTCTTTAACTCTTAAACCTTTGCTGACTTTTTCAGAGAGACTGAGACTATGTTGAGAGCCCAGGACTTGAATTTCACATGTGCCGTGAGCCAGCTGTGTGACGAGGTCTTGCCTCAGCCTCCCGGGCTCCACTTCCTCCGTGTGAAGGAGCTGTGAGCTGGGAGGAGAACCGCAGCAGGGGAGCAGGACGGTGAGGGCGAGGCGAGGCCCTGGTCGGGGCCAAACCTCGGCAGGAAGCGTGTGTGGAACCGTCTTCGCTGAGTATATGGATACATTTGAAATGCAGCTCAGTAGGTCCACAGCTTCACCTGTGAAATGCAGAACACTGCAGTCAATATTTTACCAACACAACTTTTAAACTGAAACGCAATTCTTTTAAGCCCAGTTCCTCTGGTTTATTTTCCAGGCCATTGTGTCCTGTCTGTGATAGTATGTCAGCTATTCACTGCTGTGACCAAAATACCTGACAAGAACAGCTGAGGAGAGGAAAGATTTATTTTGGCTCATGGTTTCAGAGGATCAGTCCATGGTTGGCCAACTCCACTGCAAAATATCATGGCGGAAGGGCATGGCGGGGGGGAGGCCGTTTGGCTCACAGTAGCCAGGAAGGAGAGCGAGAGAGGGAGAGAGAGAAAGGCGGGGGTCCAGGGGAAGATCAACCCTTTGAGGACATGCCCTGTGACCTGTGTCCTCCAACAAGGCCTGCTTCTCAGTAGATCCTTCAGCATTCAACAGATCAATCCGCTGCTAAGGTCAGAGTCCTCATGATCCGATCTCCTCCCCAAAGCCCCACCTCTGATCACATGAGACTCCAGGGGACATCATAGTTCCAAACCATAACAGATGGTCTTATGGAGTCTGCCACAAATTCTCCACATGGTTCCAAGTACTTTTTACCAAAACAATTTCACATCGTCAACAAATGAAACTTGAAATGGATACAACTTTCACTTACATTTCTCAAAATTCAAAAGCAATTATTTTATTTTTCTGTTTACTAATATTTATCTATATATAAAACTTTACATAGGGGCTTAATAATGATATGCATTTGTGGTGTTTGTTTATTGGATTAATATAAAACAAATGGAACACTTTCTATGCTTCCCCTTCACTTTTATACATTTAAACGTCAGCACAATATCTCACGAGCTATCTCCTTAGGATCAATACACCATAATTCTTAAAGCACTCCCTCACTGGAGGATATTCAAGCACTTTCCATATTTTAATCTCTTAGATCTGATTACAAACTCCAAGAGAGCAGAAAAGTCACGTTTACCATTTGTAACTGTCAGGGTTCACTACGATCCCAAAGCACTCTGGGTTCTCTAAACAGAATGGGCTTCAACACAAGGAACGCAGTGATTTCACAGTTGTGGTAAAAGTTGAAGAGGAGGAATCAGAGACTTGCAGAAACCGCTGTCTTCAAGAGGAGAAGCCCCCAGGAAGCTGGGGTAGGAAGCTCCTGCTGCCGCCTCCTCCTGACATCTGTGTCTACGACATGACTGAACCATGACAATGACCAGAACCCAGGACAGATGGCTCCACTCACCTCCTGCTTCCCAGGTCTCACGTGGATGCATCCTCTGCTGGGACCTGATTTGCGCCCGGATCTCCAATTGCCAGAGACCATTTACAGTGTGAGTTTTCACCTTTCCACGCTCTGCAGTCAGGAAGGCCCTGGAGAGAGGTGTTGCTCCATTGTCAGTATCCCTTCTCACTATTGAGAGTCTTGTCTATCACATGTAGAGTGCCAGTTTGGTAGCTGGCTCTCTGCTCGAAGATGTTTGGGGTTGATCTGAAACACCCGTGTGAAAAAACCTGAAATACAATTGGCCAATCAAATAATTTCTCCAGGCAGGACAGCAGAGGTGGAAACTGATCAGGAAGACAGAGAAGGGCTGTAGTGAGGGCTAATGTTAATCATACACGTAATGCCAAAAAATAGAGATGAATGCAGACCAATTTTTGTTTTATCTGTCTGGTCCCTTATATGGCATTAAGGTAGAAAAGTAGCAGAAAGTCAGACATTTGATGATGGATTTTGTTATCAGTGCTCCAACTAATGCTTTTGGAATGCCACCACATATACCAATTAACTCTGATAAGATTCAGTTCCGATTCTGGGTTCAATGTAGGTGACTTAGGATCATCAAAATATTGTGCAGAATTCAGTGCTGTTGTTACCCACGCTGGATTCTCAAAGATGGAGATACACCGACTAGAGCATCTCATGTCAGAAAATCCTCTTCTCCCACTTTGATAATGTGGGGACTGCCAAGGTGAAGATGCAGAGGGTATTGGATTTGGGGAAGCTGAGAAATGCTTTTACAGTCTAGTTTGTGGTGTCTTTGTGAACACTTATCGACACTGGCTTTGGGGGACATTGCTGGGTTCTCACTTGTGGAGATTAGATAGCATGTGATCAATAAATTCTAGTATCTTCCAATGAAATGGTCCTATATATTAGGACCTACTTAGTCAACAGCAGAAGGGATGTTTGCATATGCACAGGGTGTGGAGTTTTAGCAGTTGGAGTGAAATGAGAAAATATCTTGAAACAAGAAAGTACAGACTCCTCTTGTACATGGTACTAAGTTTGATAGGAATTTAGAATAAAATGGTTTGAGAGGGTGTTGTAGGTTGAACTGCCCTGATCCCCAGTACTTCCAAGTGTGACCATATTTGGAAATAGGGTCATCACAGATGTAGGTAGTTAAGATGAGGTTGTACCGGGTAGAGTGAGTTCCTAATGCAACATGACTGGTGCTCTTATGCACATGAGCATGAAGACAGACCCCTAAAAGCCAAGGAGAAAGGCCTGGAATGGATCCTTCCTGCAGAAGGGATCAGTTCTGCCAACATCCTATCTCTGATTTCCTGCTTCCAGAAGTATAAGAAAATAAATTATTGGCATTAAGTCACCGAACTGTAGCAGTTCTGGCAAATGAACCCAGGAGAAAAGTAATAGGAAAGGAGGTTGAAAAAGGCAATTTGAGGGCTGGGGGCAGTATCTTAGTGGTAGAACTCTTGCCTGGCATGTTGAAGGCTCTGAGTTTGATCCCCAGCACTGAAAAATAAAAAAGTTTTAAAAAAGAAATAAAAAGAGGAAAAGGAAGAAGGAGGAGGAGGAGGGGGAGGAAGAGGTGGTAGAGAAGGTGGAAGAGGTGGTGGTGGAGGAGGAGAAGAGGAGAAGGTGGTGGAGAAAGTGGAGGAGGTGGTGGTGGAGGAGGAGGAGAGGAGGAGGTGGTGGTGGAGAAGGTGGAGGAGGTGGTGGGGGGGGAGGAGGAGAGTAGGAGGTGGTGGAGGAGGAGGAGGAGAGGAGGAGGTGGTGGAGGAGGAGGGGAAGGAAGGAGGCAATTTGGAGCCAGGTCAAAGACGTGGAATATTTCATGCTAGAAATGACATGCAGAGAGGAGAGGACTAGAAGTCTGGGGTAGAAAAGGGAGGCAGTGCCCCTGTGGAGCACTGGAGTCCTGGCTGGTATGGTGGGGCAGGAAGCTGGGCGCCCTGGGAGCTCTCCGGTGGTCCAGGCAGGGGAGGAAGGGCCTGGGCAGAGGCAGGACGGTGGGCCTTGTTGCTGATGGACCTGAGGATACTGAGGAAAGCAGTGAACAGTCTCCAGAATCCCAGCCTGGCCAGAGCAAGGAGGAGCAGTTTTGGAAATGCTGATTTTGTGAAAAAATTTATCTAAATGGAAAGTTCTCAGTTAGACATGAGTTTGGAACAGGCCCTCAAGACAAAACTGGAGGTGTCTGTTCCAGAGTTGGCAGCTTTGAAACAGAGCTGAGGTTAGCCCTATTTTGTCCACCTCTGAGTTGGAACATGTCCCTGAGGGGAAATTCCTGCAAGTGAGACCAGTGGGTGAAGCCTACATACATTTTTAACCTTCTTATTATGTATTACCAAATTGTTCTCCCAAAGGACTGTGCCAACTTATTATGCCACAAACTAGCATTGCATACGTAGATCTTCTCTATTAGGTTTTTAAATCTACTTAATCTGTATTTTGAGCCAAGCTCAGTTTGCTGGGGTAAATCTTGCTTTGCTGAGATGACTGGTCTTTGGATGCGGGACAATTTCTCTTATTGGAACGGTCCCCTGGCTCACCTTCCTCCCATCAGCATGTCCATCCCTGACAGCACCACTATCATGTTCACAGAGAACTGGGGCTCATTAGTGTTCTGTGGCAGGCTGCTGGGGAAGCCCAGAAGCCACAAGAGTGGTGGGATTCCCTGCATCTCCTCTCAGTCCATGAATTATTCAGGGACCTAAGTGGCAAGGAGCCAGAAGCCAGGATGACCATGCAAAGAACTGGAGTGAGATTGGGTAGGAACCGAGAAGAAAGAGAGCAGAAACTGAGGTAGTTAAGGAAAAGGAGTCCAGGCAGGAAGGGCCAGCTATGCCTGTAGTTCACGAATCCTGGCTTCCCTGACACCACAGTTCTGTTCAAGTAGAGTGCCCTCCAGGGAAACTGAGCATGAACGGGTAACTCTGTGGTTTCACGCTTGTTCGGAATACCTTCTGTGACCATCAACTAGTCTTAGTCTGCTGCTGTCACAAAATATCTGAGCCTGGGTAGTTTATAAATAATCCAAATTTACTTCTCAAAGCTATGTAGGCTAGAAGTTCAAGACCAAGGTCTTAGCAGATTTGGTGTCTGATGAGGACTCAGTGTCTGCTTCCAAGATGGCACCTCACTGGATCCTTACACAGCAGAGAGATGGAAGAGGGAAAATGGAGGGGCTTAGGTAGTTTCCCTGAACTCTTTTTAAGGGCACTAATCTGTTCACGATGTGGGTCCCTCATGTCTTACCTCCCAAAGCCCCTACTTCTTAATACTATCACATTGGGTCTTAGGTTCCAACCTGTGAGGTATGGGACTGGAGCACACTCATTCAAACCCTAGCAGCAGCCTAAAGCACTATTCAGAGGTCCTGAGAAACCAGCAGAGCCCAGGGACCATTGAGCCCTAGTGTTGTCCAGGACACTTGTTCCATGTGGACCTCCAGAAAGAGACTGAGGCTTTGTGGGGAGAGTGCAGACAGCCTTGCCCACAGAAGGCACTAAGAACTATTGGCCTGCCATGTGGCCCTCCTTCATGATATGACCCTTTGTATATGCTTCCTTCACAGAAGCTCTATGTCCAATTCATTGCCAGAGACAAAAGCTTCCCCCACCGTAAATGCTGCCTAATGAACTCACCTCCACCATCTGAGCAATTGCATCAATAGAGAACAATTTGTTGGGTGGATTTTTGTACTTACCATCATGCTTCCATTATTCTTTACCAAGTGCACTTATTATGATGTAAATGTTATGTTATAATTAGTTTTTATGTATGTGTTCGTCTAATTAGCAGCATTCTTTTACTGGAGTGGATTTCAGCTAATGATTTGCACATGCGCACACAGAAGAAATGACATGATCGATGGCCCCACACATGTGGCAAATAAAACATTTGACAAGTAATCTTCTGTTTTTAATAACATGAAGCATTGTGAAGAAAGAGAAACGGGGAGGGAAATAAATCTATTTTTATAGAGCAGGAGAAGCAATGAAACATCATATGAGAACAGCAAGTATGTGTTCAATGAGATGATCATCGTAGGTGATTTCCATGATACTAAGCTAATTGAAAATCTCTAACGTAGTCTGCACTGTAGCCCCCTAAGAAACAGACATGCAGATGAGAGCTCAGCTAGCTTCTGATTCAAAGCTCCCCAGAGCAAAATTTTATATTGCTCTCCACCAACCAAGATGGTGCCTACAAATTAGAATTAGCTGAGACACCAAGGTCAAATAGGGTTGCAGATTTATTACAAAGAGGACAGGAAATTTAATTTAAAACCAGTATACCTCTGTGCTGCAAAGAAAGTGGCTCTCCTCGTGTGGTGCTTGCTGGCTGACTTTCGATTCCATGGAAGCCTTCCAATCATCTCCAAATGTTCCAGGTACTTCCTGGAGCCTTGCTGCCTTAAGTAGGGCCATCTTTTGAGTAATACATCATGGATGTGTCGCGTGCAGATTATTACACTAATATATCATTAGAGCAACAACTTGCTTCAGTGATGGATGGTGTAATAGAGTCCGGGAGGTGCCATTCACCCAGTGATGGACGGCCCCCTTGCTCCCATGTATACTCACAGTTCTGGGTCCTTTGTGAAAGGAAGGGAAAAACTGCAGGGTCTTCTTTGCTTAAAGAAGCACAAATGAAGTTCTTTATAGTCAAGGTTCCTTATAGGTCTTCACAGAATATGATTTGAATTCTGACTGTCAGGTAATTAAAGAAAGCAAGCATATTAATGCCGCATTCAGAAGACTGTAAAACACCAGGATCTTGGGTAAGCCATACTCAATGTTTCAGAGGAGTGACCACTTCAGGAGGTACCAGCCTTGGCTGCTGAAGCTACAACAGATTCTACACAGGACATTAAATCTTCATTTTAATTTCAGAATATCTTTAAAAGTCAAATTTTACAACAGTTATAGACAGAGTTTGAATTTCTGCCTTTCTTGGCTGTGGTGTTAAACCAAAAATCTTGAGACCAAAAGATCTCTGAAATAAAAGGGCTTATTTAGCCATTATAGGTGTGAATCAGAGAAAGGATGAAGTCCTGGTACATGTTCCCACAAATACTAGCAGCAGAGCTAGGTAGCAGTAGGAAATGCGTCCATTGAACCAGAGCTAAGGACATTATTTTTTAGCATGTAAGTTTGGAGAAGGAAGGCATACTCTGTTTTCATTGAACTCCACACTGGCTACAGGTAAGAGGAACAGGATTACACCAGGGAGAAAAACTTGGGAAAGAAGGAGAATCCACAAGGAGAGTAGGTGCTGCTTCTGGATTTGCTGGGCTTATAAGTAGAATGGGGAGTGTGAGGGAATTTGAGTTAAGATTTTAAATGGTCCTTTATCCTCCATCAGTAACTTATTAATAGATGAACCTCCCATGTCTCCTCCCCTCCGTCCTCTGGTCCTTGTGGATTCTAAGTGGATTCACTTGAGTTCAGAAACAATGGTGCCATGTTCCTATCTGGCTCCATATTTGTTCACGCTGCATCAAGTCTTTTCCTCTCACAACCCTCTGGCTTGTCACTTAACAAATCAACCAACAGGGTTTCCTCACGTGTCGGCAGGATTCTTTTAAAAGAGGTTGGTCATGCAAGGTCAAACATGGGGCATCTTTTAGGTAGTGTTAACTAATATTCCAAGAGCCATTGCTTTGAATTAAGCTTCTAGACTGGGCCCCAGACAAGGTAAAAATCAAAATGAGGTCACCTATGCTAGATCTGCCTGTCAGTAAACTGAAAGTAAGTCATTATCTGACCTTCAGAGAAATCAGGAGAGAGAAATCACAACTAAACTTCCCAAATAGGCCAGCTTCGATTGGCAACAAGCTGAAGTTTCCTCTGCCTTAATCCTTGCACAAAAAATAAACTAATGTTGACCAGTTAGTAATATTCTATTGTTTTGTGTCTCCCTACTTTACAAAGAAAATACCTGAATTGACCAATACTTCGTTCTTTGTCTCTGCTTTCTTCACTTCTTGTCTATAAAACCAAACTTTGCTCAGTCCGACACAGCACTTATTCCATTTTATGGAATGAAGTATTTCCTGATTCTAGAACAAAAAATAAAGATAATTAAGATGACTAAACTAAATTGTTGTCGTTTTTTGCTTTAACACCAGCTTTGGATAATTTTGCTTAGCCTTAATACTATTTCAGTGGGTAATACAGGGAAATACATTAATAAATTGCCTTGTACATTTTGAGGCATCACTAAAATGATTAAGAACACCACCACTGTCACATTATTAGAGTATTTTAAACTCTGAAAGCATAGTCACATCATTATCCCATTTTAATGACTCTCCTTACATCAACCCATCACATAGATCGGGCAGGTCTTATGACTTCCCTTCACAGAAAAGGACATTTAGGCAGGGCTAGGGGCTTTGTCCAAGGTCACCAAGTACCTCTGGGTCAAGGCACAGTTGGACACATGTCTGTGTGGTGACAAGCCCCTCCTCTTTCCATTTTCTCTTTCTACCTCCACCTGAGGAACCAGCTCACCACCCCTGAAACCCTGAATGATCCTTCCAAGCAAAGTCCCTGGGAAAACTGATAGCAGTCGTGTGAAAAACAGGCATGTGCACAGGTGGTGTGCTGGAGTTATTTTAGCCAAAACTAAAAATAACCAGGGACCTCAAAGTCCCTGCAAGCACAATTGAAGTGAAATGCATGCCGATTTGAGTCCATGTTGTGGCCATCTGGAAGTAGCTGCTTTTTCACTTGGAAATATTTTTGAAATGCAATAGGCTGACGTTGTCCTATCCTCTGCTCCTGACAGGTGAATCATGCCAGGACACTATGATTGGGCTCTCCTTTTTTGTTTAATTCAGGGCATATTGAGGGTCGGCTTCTCAGGTTCTGCCTGGGGCCGTGTCCCCTGCTCAGCATCCTGGCCCTAGTATAGAGTTCATGCTGGTTCAGCCTAGAGTGTGTGGGAACTGCTACCCACTAGTGGTGAGATGACCCCCGCCCCCCACCGCAGGCTCAGAACATGGCTCTGCAGTGTCACTCCAACTACCATCTGGCCCCACCTTGATGGAAGGGAGTGGGCTGGCTTGCCTCAGGGCCCCCTGTCCCTACCCCCAGGCACAGTGGTTACTAATGTCAGAGATGCAAAACCACTTTCCCTCTACCCTTCATAGTTCTTAGTTGGGGCCTGTGTAACAAAAGCCAGACTAACAAGAGAAAAATAAGCAAGTTTATTAACTCGGGTAACTCGCTTGTACATGGAAGACATTTCAAAAACAAGTGGATCTCAAAGGGGTGGCCTAGGGTTCCAGCTCAGACAATCTTCAACCAAAGAAAGAAGAGGTCCTGCGGGAGACACCTGGTGGCCAAGGCTGGCTAGTGCAGTGATTGTGCAGATTGCTCTGGAGCTATCTCGGCTGAGGAGGATCTGAGGTGACCAACTTTACCATTCCTGGGTAGAGGGAAGGAGGACGCCTGTGCAAATTAATGTCCTGCGTGAGGCAAACAGCAGGTGTGCAGAACGCTTTTTTGGCATCTGCTTCTGCTCGGTTGCTTTTAGCCCCAAATAGTCCTTGCGCCAGAGTGGCTTGTTTGGACTGCTTTTGCTTGGAACAGGACGCAGTGACAGCGGCCGCGGATCCACGGCCTCGGAACATGTTACTTTCTCAAGAATGACTGTGGAATCTGAATTTTGGTTCACACAGTTATTTAAACAACCATTCAACTTTGAACAAAATTAATCTACCCTGTCATCAAAGTACTCCATAATAAAATCCAATGTTACAGAGTCGTAGTGAACTTGGAAAAACGCACCGGTCTCCCGGTCTGCCTGCCCAGTCTCATTCCCGGGGTGAGCATTTGTAACACTTCTGCTTCAGTCCTTTCAAGTCACCTTCCCAATCTGGATAATACACATTCACCCATGACGCATCGACTGAATGTTTTTCACTGTTAGATTTTGTGGTTATGAATTCTTCTGTAATTTTATAGTATGCCAGAGCTCACGCATGACCGTTCATGGATGTGAACGGAATCCAATCCCCACAATCCAGTACTTTCCACATGCGGGAGCTCAGTCTGCAGAACGTGTCTGTGGGTCCCTCTTCCTCTGCAGACGCTCTATCTGCCAGGAGACCTACTCCAGCGTTGCCTGGAACGGGCAGCATTGGTTCCTACCGACCTGAAGTCCACCTCCTTGAGCTCTTCCTTCCCTTCCAGAGTTCTACACTCCATCCACTATCATTTTCCTTCAGTGCCAAGAAATCCCTTTAGATTTTTTATGTGCACTTCTGTTGGCAATAACATTTCTCAGTTTTTGTTTGTCTGAAAATGTCTTTATTTTGCCCTCAAATTTTTCTTTAATCCATAGTCATTTAACTTTTCTTAAAAAATAAGTATTACTTAGATATAATTATGCACAGATCCTAAACATATAGCTTGAAATGTTTTTCATATGTAACTAAGATCCAGAATAAAATATTGAGAATAAAATATGGTACCCCTACCACTCCGTAAAGCGCCCCTTCCATTACAGTTCTCCCAAAGGAAACTACCATTCAGTTACCACTCTGGCCTGGTTTGGTCTGATTTTGAACTTCACAGGGACAGAACATGCCATCTTTTCTGTCTGACTTCTTTCCCTCCACATTACTTCCATGAAATCCCCCATGTTGTCGCCTAAGTCCCAGGTCACTCTTTCTCAGTGCTTGTGGTTTTCCATGGTGTGGCTCTACCACACTTTATGAATCTGTTTCACTCCTGATGGGCAGTTAGGCTGTTTTCGGGGTTAGCTACAGGGAATGACGCTCCTGCGATGGTTTCCATTCACGTCACGTGTTGGACATCCGCACTCAATCCCCAGCGGAGCATGTGCTGGACTGTGGCTTTGGGGGTCTTTAGCTGCAGTTGATGCTGCCACAGGATTTTCAGCAGGGTTGTCAAGCCTATCATCAAGACCAGTGTGGTGGTGGAGACAAGTTCTCACCAATATTTGGTGCTGCCACTCCTTTTAGGCCTGAACATGATGATTGCCAACGTTATTATTGCATGACATTATACATAGCTCATTGTGACTTGGCTTTTATTAAGAAGTCTTCCTTTATGAGGTGCCTGAATAAATCTTCCTTCCAATTTTTTTATTAGGATATCTTTTCCTTTTCAATTTATAGGAGCTCTCTGTATATTCAGGATAAAAATTCTGTGTTGAATATATCAATGGAAAAGTACATACATTAAGAATATGTGAAATAAGCTGAGCCTGGTGGCACATACCTGTAATCCCAGCAGCCTGGAAGGCTGAGGCAGGAGGATCACAAGTTCAAGGCCACCTCAGCAACTTAGTGAGACCCTGTCTCAAACAAAAAATTAAAAAGGGTTGGGGATGTAACCCAGGAGTTAAGTACCCCTGGGTTTGATACTCTGTAACCTCCCCAAAAAATATATGTGAAATAATATATCATGTAGTCATAATATATACAATGTATCTGAAATATATTTTTAAAATATAAAGAATGTGGTTCCTTTCAGTCTTGGGAGGGGGGGTGCTAGAGATCGACCCTGGGTCCCTGAGCATGCCAAACATGTGCTTCACTACTGAGCTACACCCCAGCTCTCTTTTGCTATGTGATACACCTTTTTTATTTTGAATTTTTTGGTGATGCTGGGTAAACACTCCACTCCTGAGCTACATCCCCAGCCCTGTGATGCAACATGGATTCGTTTGTTTTTGTTTTCTTCTTCTTTTTTTTTTTTTTTTTTCCTTAGACCTTTATAGTTACCTGTAGTGGTTAGATTCATCCTGACAAACTCATGGAAATTGATTTCAGTTCACGATCACCCCTTTCCCTCCAGTTCTCCCCCATTCTTCTTTTCTACTCTTCTAGACTTCCTTTCACTCATGTATTAATTTATATTTGATTGGTTCCTTTTGTTATCCTCTCCTCTCCTGCCCCTTTCCTTGATTTCACTCTAGCTTCTTCAGATGGGAAAACATTCAACATCTGAGTTTCTCGGTTTGACTTATTTCACTTAGCAGGGATAAGACTTTTATGTATGTTTTAGAGAATGGCTCCTTTTTCTTTGGTGTGTGTGTTACAGTCTGAATATTTACGTCCCCTCTAATATTTGTGTTGAAACTCAGTTGACAATGTCATTGATATTAAGTGGATGAACTCTTAGTTTGTGGTGAGGTCATGAGGGAAGAGCCCTAGTGACTGGGATAAAGGTCTTTACAAAAGAGGCTTCACCTGGGCATTTAGCCTTTGACCTCCACCATTGAGGAGGCAGCATCCAGGTGCCATCTTGGAGCAGAGGGCAGCAGTTACCAGGCTCCAGTGCTGGCATGCTGACCTCGAACTCCCTGACCCCAGATTGTGATGACATAAAATTCTGGTCTTTATAGATCACCAGCTCACAAGTATTTTGTTATAGCAGCACAACTGAACCTTAGTTAGCCTTAGCAATGGCTATCCACTGGCAAAGACTCACTTACTGAGAAAGTTCTTGTCCTGCTGAATCACTGAGAAACCTTCATCCCAGCGACTGTAGAAGCATAGGCAGGCAGCTCTGTTCCTGGACTCTTGGTTCTGTTCCATTGCACTGCTGGTCCACCCTTATGCCAGCGCTACTTTTGCAATGCTCTATGAGGATGTGAATCTACACTGGTTTTAAAGAGTTTAAGCAAAATTAATATTTTTCCTCCACAAGTGTTTGGACAAATTCACTGGTAGAGCTGTCTAGTCTAAAGGTTTTCTTTAGGGAAAGGTTTTCAATTATGAATCTAATTTCTTTATTAGATATACAGTTGTTTGAAATTTTTTTGGTCAGTTTTATGTGTTGTTTTTCAAGAAAATTAGTGAATATCAAAGAAGTTGCCAAGTTGGGCATGGTGGTGCATGCCTGTAATCCCAGCAGCTTGGGAGACTGAGGCAGAAGGATTGTGAGTTCAAAGCCAGCCTCAGCAAAAGCAAGGTGCTAAGCAACTCAGTGAGACACTGTCTCGAAATAAAATACAAAATAGGGCTGGGGGTGTGGCTCAGTGGTCCAGGGCCCCTGAGTTCAATTTCCTGTACCAAAAAAAAAGAAAAAGAAGTTACCAAATTTGATGGTTTGGTGGCATGAATTTATCTACAGTATCTTTTATTATCACTTAAACATTTGTGACATCCATAGTGATGCCTTTCATCTCTGATATTGAAAAATTAGATCCTTCTTTGTCACATGTCATTTTTTTAGCTCAGATTTCCTTTTTTTCTCTGAAGTCAGGAATGCAAGTTCAGGTTTCTCCATTCCTCCATTTGCTGGTGGCTCCTGCTGTCCCTTCACACCACCTCCCTGAGTCCCGCAACTCCAAGTCAGCTTGTGGGTAAGTCCTTCATTTACATCACAAGGCTGGTCTTGCTTTGTGA
This sequence comes from Sciurus carolinensis, assembly GCF_902686445.1. NCBI lineage: Eukaryota > Metazoa > Chordata > Mammalia > Rodentia > Sciuridae > Sciurus > Sciurus carolinensis. Next base: position 172,071,454 of record NC_062217.1, on the reverse strand, counting down.
GCAAAATCACTCCTTTTTATTTCAACAGGTGAGTCCGCCCACGTCACTGCTGTGTTCCGTCTCTATCATGTTACATGTTACATGTTACAGTTGCTCTGCGTGTTATACAATGTTCACTGGGCTTCTCTCCACAGGATGTGTTTTACCTTTTTTTTTTTTTTGGTATTGAGGATAGTCTGTCTTTTTAGGTGAGGGTTTGCTTTAATACACTTAGTTCCCTCCTGTTTTTTTTTTAAATTTATTTTTATTGTAAACAAATGGGATACATGTTGTTTCTGTTTGTACATGGAGTAATAGCATACCATTTGCGTAATCATACATTTACATAGGGTAATGGTGTTTAATTCATTCTGTTATTTTTCCCTTCTCCCCACCCCTCCCACCCCTCTTTTCCCTCTATACAGTCCCTCCTTCTTCCATTCTTGCCCCCCTCCCACCCCCCGTTATGTGTCATCATCCACTTATCGGTGAGATCATTCGTCTTTTGGATTTTGAGATTGGCTTATCTCACTTAGCATGATATTCTCCAATTTCATCCATTTGCCTGCAAATGTCATAATTTTATTATTCTTTATAGCTGAGTAATATTCCATTGTATATATATATATAACACAGTTTCTTTATCCATTCATCAATTGAAGGACATCTAGGTTGGTTTCACAGTCTGGCAATTGTGAATTGAGCAGCTATGAACATTGATGTGGCTGTATCTCTGTAGTATGCTGATTTAAGTCCTTTGGGTATAGGCCAAGGAGTGGGATAGCTGGGTCAAATGGTGGTTCCATTCCAAGTATTCTAAGGAATCTCCACACTGCTTTCCAGAGTGGCTGCACTAATTTGCAGCCCCACCAGAAATGTATGAGTGTACCTTTCTCCCCACATCCTCTCCAACACCTATTGTTGCTAGAATTCTTGATAATCGCCATTCTAATTGGGGTGAGATGGAATCTTAGTGTAGTTTTGATTTGCATTTCTCTTATTACTAAAGATGGTGAGCATTTTTTCATATGTTTGTTGATTGCTTGTAGATCTTCTTCTGTGAAGCATCTGTTCATATCCTTAGCCCATTTGTTGCTTGGGTTATTTGTATTCTTGGTGTAGAGATTTTTGAGTTCTTTGTATTTTCTGGAAATTAGTGCTCTATCTGAAGTATGAGTGGCAAAGATTTTTCTCCCACTCTGTAGACTCTCTCTTCGCATTGCTGATAGTTTCCTTTGCTGAGAGAAAGCTATTTAGTTTGAATCTTTCCTAGTTATTGATTCTTGCTTTTATTTCTTGTGCTATGGGAATCCTGTTAAGGAAGTCTAATGCTAAGCCAACAAGGAAAAGATTTGGACCGACTTTTTCTTCTATAAGATGCAGGGTCTCTGGTCTGATTTCAAGGTCCTTGATCCATTGTGAGTTGAGTTTTGTGCAGGATGAGAGATAGGGGTTTAGTTTCATTCTGTTGCATATGGATTTCCAGTTTTCCCAGCACCATTTGTTGAAGAGGCTATCTTTTCTCCATTGCATATTTTTGGCACTTTTGTCTAGTATGAGAAAATTGTATTTATTTGGGTTTGTGTCGGTGTCCTCTATTCTGTACCATTGATCTACCTGTCTATTTTGGTGCCAATACCATGCCATTTTTGTTACTATTGCTTTGTGGTATAGTTGAAGTTCTGGTATTGTGATACCCCCTGTTTCATTCTTCCTGCTAAGGATTGCTTTAGCTATTCTGGGTTTCTTATTCTTCCAGATGAATTTCACGATTGCTTGTTCTATTTCTGTAAGGTACATCATTGGGATTTTAATTGGAATTGCATTGAATCTGTATAGCACTTTTGGTAGTATGGCCATTTTGACAATATTAATTCTGCCTATGCAGGAACATGGGAGATCTTTCCATCTTCTAAGGTCTTCCTCAATTTCTTTCTTCAACGTTTTGTAGTTTTCATCGTAGAGACCTTTACCTCTTTGATTGATTTTCTTTAGATTGAGTCCCAAGTATTTTATTTTTTTTGAGGCTATTGCAAATGGAGTTGTTTTCCTCATTTCCCTTTCAGCTGTTTCGTTGCTTGCATATAAAAATGCTTTAGATTTATGTGTGTTGATTTTATAGCCTGCTATTTTGCTGAATTCATTGATGAGGTCTAGAAGTTTTCTGGAGGAGGTTTTTGGATCCTCTAAATATAGAATCATGTCATCAGCAAATAGTGATAGCTTAAGTTCCTCTTTTCCTATTCGTATCCCTTTAATTTCTTTAGTCTGTCTAATTGCTCTGGCTAGAGTTTCGAGGACAATGTTGAATAGAAGTGGTGAAAGAGGACATCCCTGTCTTGTTCCCATTTTTAAAGGGAATGGTTTCAGTTTTTCTCCATTAAGAATGATGTTGGCCATGGGCTTAGCATAAATAGCCTTTACAATGTTCAGGTATGTTCCTACTATCTCTATTTTTTTTCTAGTGTTTTGAGCATGAAGGGGTGTTGTATTTTGTCGAACGCTTTTTCTGCATCAATTGGAATAACCATATGATTCTTATCTTTAAGTCTATTGACATGATGGATTATGTTTATTGATTTACAGATGTTAAACCATCCTTGCATTCCAGGGATAAACCCCACTTGATCGTGGTGCACAATTTTCTTAATATGTTTTTGGATATGGTTTGCCAATATTTTGTTAAGGATCTTTGCATCTATATTTATCAAGGATATTGGTCTAAAATTATCTTTCCTTGATGTGTCTTTGCCTGGTTTGGGTATGAGGGTGATATTAGCTACATAGAATGAGTTTGGTAGGGTACCCTCCTTTTCTATTTCCTGAAATACTTTGAGAAGTATTGGAATGAGTTCTTCTTTGAACGTCTTATAGAACTCGACTGAGAATCCATCTGGTCCTGGGCTTTTCTTGGATGGTAGATTTTTAATGGCTTATTCTATTTCATTGCTTGATATTGATCTGTTTAAATTGTGTATGTCCTCCTGGTTCAGTTTGGGAGGAGCATATGTCTCTAGAAATTTGCCGATGTCTTCAGTACTCTCTGTTTTGTTGGAATACAGATTTTCCAAGTAGCTTCTCATTGTGTTCTGTATCTCAGTGGTGTCTGTCGTGATATTTCCTTTTTCATCATGAATTTTAATAATTTGAGTTTTCTCTCTCCTTCTCTTTGTTAGTGTGGCTAAGGGTTTATCTATTTTGTTGACTTTCTCAAAGAACCAACTTTTTGTTTTGTCAATTTTTTGAATTGTTTCTTTTGTTTCAATTTCGTTGATTTCAGCTCTGATTTTAATTATTTCCTGTCTTCTACTACTTTTGCTCTTATTGTGTTCTTCTTTTTCTAGGACTTTGAGCTGTAATGTTAGGTCATTTAGTTGTTGACTTTTCATTCTTTTCTGGAATGTGCTCCATGCAATGAATTTTCCTCTTAGTACCGCTTTCATAGTGTCCCAGAGATTTTGATGTGTTGTATCATCATTCTCATTGACCTCTAAGAATTTTTTTATCTCCTCCTTGATGTTTTTTGGTATCCATGTTTCACTCAATAGCATATTATTTAGTCTCCAGGTGTTGGAGTAATTTCTGCTTTTTATTTTGTCATTGATTTCTACTCTCAGTCCATTATGATCTGATAGAACATAAGGCAGTAGCTCTATTTTTTTGCATGTCTTAAGGGCTGCTTTTTGGCATAACATATGGTCTGTTTTCGAGAAGGTTCCATGTGCTGCTGAATAGAAAGTGAATCCGCTCATTGATGGATGGAATATTCTCTATATGTCTATTAAGTCTAGGTTATTGATTGTGTTATTGAGTTCTATGGTTTCTTTGGTTGGTTTTTGTTTGGAAGATCTATCTAGTGGTGACAGTGGTGCATTAAAGTCACCCAGAATTATTGTGGTGGTCTATGTGATTCCCGAAGTTGAGAAGGATTTGTTTGATGTACTGGGATGCACCATTGTTTGGGGCATAAATATTTACTATCGTTATGTCTTCCTGATTTATGGTTCCCTTAAGCAGTATAAAATGTCCTTCTTTATCCCTTCTGACTAACTTTGGCTTGAAGTCCACTTTATCTGATATAAGGCTGGAAACCCCCGCTTTTTTACTGAGTCCATGTGCGTGGTAGTTTTTTTCCCATCCTTTTACATTTAGTCTGTGGATGTCTTTTTCTATGAGATGAGTCTTTTGCAGGCAGCATATTGTTGGGTCTTTCTTTTTAATCCGTTCTGCCAATCTATGTCTTTTGATTGATGAGTTTAGGCCATTAAGTTCAAAGTTATTATTGAGATATGATTTGTATTCCCAGTCTTTTGGCTTATTTTTGGTTTTTAAGTTGACTTGGTTTCTCCTTGAGTGGTTTTTCTCTAAGGTAGTTCCTCCATTTGCTGACCTCCATTGTTGTTTTTCATTTCCTCCTCATGGAATATTTTGTTGAGAACATTCTGTAGTGCAGGCTTTCTATTTGTAAATTCTTTTAACTTTTGTTTATCATGGAAGGATTTTATTTCATCTTCAAATCTGAAGGTTAGTTTTGCTGGGTATAGGATTCTTGGTTGGCAGCCATGTTCTTTCAGAGCTTGAAATATGTTGTTCCAGGCCCTTCTAGCTTTTAGAGTCTGGGTTGAGAAGTCGGCTGCTATCTGTATTGGTCTCCCCCTATATGTAATCTGATGCTTTTCTCTTGCGGCCTTCAAAATCCTATCTTTATTTTGAATGTTAGGCATTTTCATTATAATGTGCCTTGGTGTGGATCTGTTGTGATTTTGTGCATTTGGTGTTCTGTAAGCCTCTTTTATTTGATTTTCCATTTCATTCTTCAGGTTTGGGAAATTTCCTGCTATTATTTCATTGAATAGGTTGTTCATTCCTTTGGTTTGTATCTCTGTGCCTTCCTCAAGCCCAATAATTCTTAAACTTGGTCTTTTCATGATGTCCCATAGTTCTTGGAGATTCTGTTCATGATTTCTTACCATCTTCTCTGGGCAACTTTATTTTCAAGATGAAATATTTTGTCTTCATTGTCTGAGGTTCTGTCTTCCAAGTGGTCTAGTGTTTTGGTGATGCTTTCCATTGAGTTTTGATTTGATTTATTGTTTCCTTCATTTCAAGGATTTTCGTTTGGGTTTTTTTTTTTTTTGAGAATATATCTTTGTTGAAATGCTCTTTTGCTTCCTGCAGTTGCTCTTTCAGCTTATTGGTATTATCATTCATTGCCTGCATTTGCTCTCTTATCTCATCCTTTGCTTCACAAATCATCGTAATTATGTATAATCTGAAGTCCTTTTCTGACATTTCTTCTAATATACTGTCATTGGATTCTATTAATATAGAATCTAGATCTGTTTGGATCATTTTCTTCCCTTTTTTTTTCATGTTGTTCATGTATCTTCCCCTCTAGCAGTGCAGATCTGGGGTATTGCAGATTTCCCCTATAGGCTTATAGTGGCCCTATAGGTATCCAAAACCCTTTCTTTATGGGGAGATCAATATTAGCAGTGCCCAGTTCAGACACTATGCAATCCTAGACCAAATAGCCCCTATGAGGACAATAACAACATTGTCATAATAAATAGAATGAGTTTAAATATTATCTTCAGTAAAACAAACAGATTTGCAATAAGGTCTGCAGTTTCAAATGGAGGACAAAGAGGATGCAGAGGGATATAGAATGTGGCTGTTAATGGGATAAGAAATGAATATACAGAAATTCTAGATAATAGAAAGGGTGAGAGTATAATCAAAAGAAATTGGATGTTAGCATGCAAAAAAGGGAACAGGTAAACAAAAGGAAAAGAGAGCAAGAAAAGTAAAGAAATAAAAACTTAAAATTTTTCAATAAAGAGAAAAAAGAAAATCTGTAGTATAACAGTCATATAGTAATGAAACCTCCCAGAATAGCCTGATGCCTGAGAGGTACCTGACAATGAGCTTCAAGCCTCCAGCAGGCGTCTCAGGATGGGTTTTGCCCCACCTAAAAATCGGAGCTGTGGCTTCAAGGATTATCCAAGATGGCCGTTCTGGCTTCGAAATGTGTTGGCAAATGGGGAGCTGCAGCTCAGGGTTGGCCGTTGTCAGCAGGAGGTCCTGGAGAGGTAGGATGCGGTTGGTCAGGCAGGGGTCTTGGAGGTCAGGTGTATTTGGTGTGGTTGTGGGATCCTGGAGGCCGGGTGCAATTAGTCGGTCTGGGGTCCCAGTGATAGGGCGCAGTCAGTTGGTCTGGGGGTCCTGGTGGCAGGGAGCAGTAAGTTGATGTGTGGGCCCCAGAGGCAGGAGTGATCGGTCGGGCTGAGGGATCCTGGAGACAGGGCTCAGTCAGTCCAGCCAGGGGTCCTACAGGGCCTGGCTGTTGTCTCAAAATGGTGGCAGCCACGTGTAATCTAACCTGGAGGTACTGTAACAGTGAACTTCCAGGCAACAGCAGGCAGTTGGTGCTCCAATGGCAGTTGGCGATCAGTTCCCTCCCTTTTTATTGGTTTGCTATCTTATTCTGTTTGGTATCCTTGACTCCCACTTAGTACCTCTGCAATTAGAAAAGGGCTGATTCACTTTTCTCTTTTCCTTGTGCCCTTTTCCTGGTTTCATTATTTTTACTTCACCAAAAAATATAGAATCTGGGTGTTGTTTGTGAGTCCACTTTTGCTTTAGTCTTGCATCTATAGTTAAATGCGCAGCCTTTTGCTGCTGGCTTCCGGATCTTGCCTTGGTAAGGTAAAACTCATTTTCAAGGAAGTCCCCTGAGAAAGACTACTGGGTAAATAATTCCCTGAGCTTGCATGCTCATAGATGTCTTCCTGTGCTGTGGCAGTTGATGGACAGAGTGGCTGGACTTTGGTCTTTGGCTCTACTTTTCTTTCCTTGCACTTCTTGACAATGCTGTTCATTTTACTTTGCTTTACATGTGACTCTTTGGAAGCCTGATATTAGTTGAAATTTTTTGCCCTCATGAGTAATTTGATCATTTTGGAGGGGCAGTCTTGGAAAGTTTTATTGACCTTTACAATCTAATCATTTTACTTAAATGTCTCAGAATTCATTTTTCTGGTTCAGTTCTGCCAGGTGCCTAGGAGCTCTTACAGGAGTGTAGTCAAGTCTTCTTTTCTTCACAGAAAGTTTAACTGGATAATGCTCTATTTTTTCACTGTCTTCAATAAACTTCTGTGTTGAAAAAAAGAGAAAGTTTAACTGGATTGTGGTTTTGAATATTTGATTTTCTTCACTCTGTGATTTGCAATTGCATTGAACCAATTCTATGTTGGCCCTTCTTTGCCTGTCTTCCATTTCAGCTCCTTCCCCTGTGAACACTTCTCCTCTCCTCCTCCTCTCTTTACATCTTATTTTCTCCTCTCTGACCTTTCTATTTTTACTTTCCTGTGTGTCTCTTGTTAAATTTTTGTTCAAATATATTCTTTCTTAGGTACTAGGAGGCTTTAGTCATTTCTAATATATTTGAATTTTTTGAACATTTTTTTCCAAGTTTGATCAACTCTTGATTTACTTATTCCTTTAAATTGTTAAGTATTTATTTCTTGGTACTTTTTTAATATCCTCAAATGCTTGTTTGATGATTTAATTCAGTTCAGATTTTTCTTTCTTGCATTTTTCTACCTTACAGCTATTTGGGGCAGAGAGGAGGAGGCTTTTTGTAAGTCAAAATGCTTCGATTCTGGAATCGTTGTCCTCTGAGGAGCTTCATAGATGAGGATCCCTGATCCTCCTCACGCTCGAGGTTGGCAGCTTCGGATGATATCTGAGCACAGGCTCTTCTTAGGTATGATTGATTTTTCAAGACATGGCTCCCCTTGGGGCAGGGCATGCAGCCTCTGGTTTTGCATGGTCTGGGAGAGTTCCCATTTCCTCCCTGTTCCTTTTCTCTCCGTCACTCAACCTCCAAAGCGTCTTACCACCTTCGCTGCCTTTACCCATCCCATACTTTGTTTTCAGCTTATTCCTTCTCATCAATACTCTGTTCTGCAAGAATTCCTTTTCATATTTTCATGCTTATAGAGAACTTTCTATTTCTGAGAGTAATATGTCCTACTTCCTTTTGTTCATTCCCGTGCAGCTTCTCCAGGGTTTCACATGTGCACCTAGTAAAAGTTGGTTGTAGAAATTAAAAAACAGTTAGACTGGATGCTAATATTTATCTTTCATGTTAATTAGAAATATTTAGTGTTCTCTGTTTTTTATTAATTTTGCAGAATGCATGGGATTTAGGTGGTCCCTTTGCTATTCTTGCAGTTTGGTAAAGTTTGTGGAGGCTGGGGAGATAGATTTATATTTAAATGGTCTCCTTGGCTACCAGGAATCACCATCAATGTGGTTTTAACTCATGTGCATCCCCTATTTATTTTCTGGAAACTACCACTGTAGAAGAGAAAAAAGTCATATGTGTTAAATAAGTGGAAATACGTAAGTTCAAAATTTGACTTGTGAAAATACTTGACAACAGGACACAAAAACTTGCTTAATAAACTTTTGTTAACAAAAACATTCAACTTGTAATAAAATTCAAAAATCAGGTCAATATAATAATTACATGCTTAGATAAAATGTCTGATTCATGGCATTTGAAATTCTGGACCACATGTGAATTTTCTCTGATATTGCTTATCTAGAACTCAACACAATGTTAAAAAAAAATATTATTGCCTCTCTTTTAGAGATAGGCAAAAGCAATGGAAACAAGAAGGATTAAATAGGATTAAACTACTACTCTATAGAACTGAAACTTGTTAAGATTTTCTTAAGTATTACATACTCATAAATAATTTCCTAACAGTGGTTATAAATTTGTTTATGTAATACGATTATATTTCATAATGAGTCCTCCCGTTATGCAGATAATAGATGCAACTGGGATACTCTTTGGAGAAAATGCTGAAGTTTATTAAAGATACAAATTATGGATTCAACAAATGCAAAATAATAACTGTTAAGCATATTATTTATGTACTTAAGTAATTATTCTCTTCTTTTCTTCTATTATCCTGTTGCTATTAGAAATTTCATACCTTATTTATCTCCCCTTCTTTCCACAGTGTAGCATTAGTATTACACACACACACACAGGCACCTCAGGAGACAAGTTGCTATCACTGATAGAGAGCAGTGGTAAAATGGAAATACAGTAGAGATAGAGATTTTCTAATAGTACAATGGACTAATTTCTAGATTTATCCAAAAAATATGAATTGGGAAAAATTAGTCTTGGAGGAAGTCCTTGTACATGTGAAATGTATGAATAGAAGTTGGCGTGATGTTTATGTGAAGCGTTGGGGCTGGAAGGAATTCAGATTTTTCAAAATGTTTTTGAACAACATCTGGCAACCTACAGGTTTCTGAGGTGTTTCTAGCCACAGAAAAAAATCTCAGTTTCTCTTATGAACCTTTTATAATTCCTCACAAGGGGATAGCTCCAATTGGTTTGATGTTACCTGAGGAGAAAAGCTAACTTATTGACTGACAGGCGCTATCAATGTGTGATATCTGTTCTGGAACCCATAGTCACAGTGACTGCAAGATCAATTCACTTTTCATTAAATCGGACTTTTTTCTGACATGAAAATGTGGATAGAAAGGAAATACTTCATTGCAAACCCTTTCTGAGACACTTTAGCTTTTTAGTAGTGCATTTGCATAAACTCTCCAGTGGGCTCCTGAGGAACGTGACTTACATAGGATGGGGGTGTTCAGACCCCCTTTGATAAGCTGGGACCTGAAGCCAAAGTGGCTTGTTTGGACCACCTGGAAAGAAGAGGCTCAAACCCCTGCATAACAGAAAACCACCAAATCACAAAAATAAATAACAAGAGGTGGAAAGGAACAAAAAATTTTAAAAGCAAGCAGAATAAAATTAATAAAATGACACGAAGTATTCATATTTATTGACAATAACCTTGAATGTAAATGAATTAAATTCACCAAAAACACAGACTGACTGAGTGAATAAAAAAAGAAAACCAAGTTATATGCTGCCTATCAGAAATTCACTTCATTGGTAAAGGTACACATAGATTAAAATTGAAGAACTGAAAAAAAGATATATTGTGAAAATGAAAACCAAAAATGAGCAGAAATAGCTATACTCATTCAGATAAAGAGAGTTTAAATCAAAAACTGTAAAAGAAAGAAAAAAAGCATTATATATTGATAAAAGGATCAAGAAGATATAACAATCATAAATATATGCACCCATCACAGGACTGCTCAAAAATATGAAGCAAATATTATTAGATATAAAGGGAGAGATAGACTCCAATACAATAATAGTGGGAACTTTAACACCCCACTTTCCTTGATGGACAGATTATCCATATGTAAAATTCAACAATTCCAGCTGAACCACAGCACAGAGCAAATTAACTTAAGATACATTCACAGAACATTTCACCCACTGGCAGCCAAAGGCCATTGGCACGTGGAATGTTCTCCAAGATAGATCTGATCTTAGGCCACAAATGAAGTCTCAGTAAATTTTAATTAATTGAAATTATTGAATTTTAATAAATTGAAATTATATCATGTATCTTCTCAGACCACAATGGATTAAAACTACAAATCAACAACAAGATGTAAATGCAAAGTAGACACATATATGGACATTGAGTTACATACTCATGATAACCAGTGGTCAAGGGAAGAAGTTAAAAGGGAAATCAAAACATTTCTAGAAACTAACAAAAACAACCACACAAAGTACCAAAATCTATGGGATGCAGCAAACAAAATACAGAGAGGCAAGTAGACAGCAATAAAGACATGCTTAAATAAACACCCTAACAAGGTACCTCAAAGACTTGGCAGAACAAAAATGACCCAAATCCAAAGTTAGGAGGAAATACATACTAAATATAGGAGAAGAAGTAAATAAAATGGAAACAAAACCCACAAAAGATTGATAATACAAAGAATTGTATTTTTAAAAAAGATAAACAAAATGACAATGCAGGTAGGCCAAGTAAGGGGAAAAAAACAGAAGAAAACCCAAATGCATAAAGTCAGATGAAACAGGGGATATTACCATTGATACTACAGAAATGTCAAGAATCAGAAAAACAACTATGAACAAATATGTGCTAAAAAACTGGAATACCAAGAATAAATGCATAAGTTCCTAAACACATGTAACCTACCAAAATTGGACCAAGAAGAGATGGAAAATCTAAACAGTCCAATAATGAGTAATGAGTTTGAAGCATTAATTAAAAATCTCCCATCTAAAAATTAGTAAAGCCAATGGACTTTACTGCTGAATTCTACAAAGCATAACATTTAAAGAACTAATTCCAATTCTTCAACTAGTCCAAAAAAAAAAAAAAAAAAAGAAAGAAAGAAAGAAAGAAAGAAAGAAAAGAAAGAAAGAACTCTGCCAAATTCTTTTTTACCAGGCCAGCTTTACTCTGATACCAAAATCATACAAAGACAGCAAAAAGAGAAAACCATGGATTCATATTCTTGGTAAACACAAATGCAAAAATTCTCAGTAAAATATTACCAAATCAAATTCAACATCACATCAAATTCACATCAGAAAGACCACATACATTGAACAGGTAGGAATCCTCCCCAGGAGGCAAGGATTGCTCAACACAGCAAATCATTAATCACAACACAACATGTCAACAGAATGAAGGACAAAAGTCATATCACCATTTCAGTAGAGCAAAAGAAAGTTTAGCTAAGATTCAACTTCACTTACATCCTGATAAAAACTCTCAAGAATGTAGGTGTACAAAGGCTCTAACTCAAAATACTAAAGGTTGCCTATGAAAAACAACACCAATATCATTCACACTGTTTGAGAAAAACCTGGAAGACTTTAAGATTGAGAACAAGACAAGGATGGCCACTTTTTCCAATCTTACTTAATATAGTAGTGAGAGTTTTGGAATTAGAAAAGAGAAAGAAATAAAGGGCATCCAAATTGGAAAGGAAGAAGCTAAATTTTACATTTTCAATGACATTTATTTTATACACAGAAAACCTTAAATATTCCTCAAAAATTTTTATAACTTATGAATGAATTCAGTAAAGTTGCAGGGTACAAAGTCAACATGCAGGAAAACTAGCATTTTAATACACCAATAATAAACTAGCTATAAAAGAAAAAAACAATCTCATTTACAGTAACAACAAAACAAAATGTTCAGGAATAAACTTAACTAAGGAAGTGAAGGATTGCTACAATGAATATTATCAAACACTGATGAAAGAAACTATAGTGGACACAAAAATATGGAAAGATAGTTCATGTTCATGAATCAGAAAAGCAGATACTGTTTTAATGTCTATGCTACCCAAATTAATCTATAGATTTGAGGTAATTTCCATCAAAATTCCAAGGGTTTTCTTCGCAGAAATAGAAAACAATTATAAAATTCATATGGAACCACCAAAGACCAGAATAGCCAAAATGATCCTGAGGAGAGAAAAGAACTGGAGGCACCAATGGAGCAAAGTAGAAAACCCAGAAAACAATTCACAGTCATATAGTCAAGTGATCTCTGACCAAAGCCACTAGGAGCAGAGAGAGGAGAAAAGACATTCTTCTTCAATAGATGGTGCTGCTGGAAAAATCAGATATGCATATGTAGAAACTCAAACTAGATTCCATCCTCTCACCATACACAAAAATCAATTCACAAAATGAATGAAGGACCTAAATGTTAAACCTCAAACTATGAAATTACAATAAGAAAACATGGGGGAAACACTTTGAGGCTTTGGCAAAGCCACAAACAACAAAAGTAAACATAGACAAATGGGATTCTATCAAGCTAAGAAGCTTCTGCCCAGCAAAGGAAGTAGCAGAATTAAAGTACAACCTATGGGATGAGAGGAAATACTTGAAAACTTCATTCAACAAGGGACTGACATCGGGAATATACAAAGAATTCAGAAAGTTGGATTTTTAAGAAGTGCAATTTAAAAATGGATCAATAAGCTTAAAAAAGAAAAATACATACATACAAGCAACAAGTACATAAAAAACATGCTCAATTTTAATCAGAGAAATGCAAATCAAAACCACCATCACACCCCCTACTCTAGAATGGCTATCCTAGAAAAGACAAAAAACTAAATGCTGGTAAGGATCCAGAGAAAAGTGAACTCTTTTACACTGTTGTTATAAATGTACGTTTCACAGTCATTATGAAAAAAGTGTGGAGTTTTCTCCAAAAAATAAACATGAAACTTTTTTGTATGATCCAGCAATTCCACCCCTGGGTTGCATTCACAGGAGATGCAATCTTGACGTCAAGAAGACGCCCGCACTTCCTGGCTTATTGCAGCATTATTCACGATAGCCAAAATATGGAGCCAATCCAGAGGCCCTTCAGAGGATGAATGGATAAGAAAAATGTGGTGTATCGGCACAATGGAATATACTTCAGCCATGAAAAGAGTGAAATCTGGTCTTTGCAGCAACATGGATTGAACCAGAGGTCATTGCGTGAAGTGAAATAAGCCATTCACAGAAAGGCAAAAGGCAAGTTCTCACTCATTTGCGGAAACTGGTGAGTCAACCCTGTAGAAGAGTGGCAGGGAATGGTAGTTACTGGAGACGGGGAAGGGCACCAAAGCAGTTAGGGTGGAGGAATCTCTCTGGCTCTTCTTCAGCATGGCGGGTATTAGGGTTTGAATGTAAGGTGTCCCCCAAAAGTTCATGTGTGAGGCAATGCAAGAAAATTCAGGGGTGGAATGATCAAGGTCAGTGCCTAAACTGAATCAGTGCATTAATCCACTTGAATGAATTTACTGGGTGGAACCATAGGCAGGAAGCAGGTGGCTGGAGGAGGTAGGTCACTGGGGGTGTGCCTTTGGTGTTTGTATTTTGTCACTGGTAAGCAGAGCTCTCTGCCTCCTGTTGCCATGTCCTGAGCTGCTTTCTTCTTCCTCCATGATGTTCTGCCTCACCTTGGGCCCAAAACAGTGGAGTTGGCCATCTGTGGATTGAACCTCTGAAACCAGGAGCCCTAAATAAACTTCTCCTCCTCCACTTTGTTCTTGTCGGGACTTTCGGTCACAAAAATGGAACAGCTACTAAAACAGTAGGATAATTATTGGTTAAAATGATCTGTGATTTATTTCAAAATGACTAGAAAAAAGAGTCTAAAATTCCCCACACATAAAAATGATTAATGGTTGAAGAGATGAAAGTGCTTATTACCCTGATTTGATTATTACACACTGTATGCATGTACTGAATTACCATAATGTACACCATAAAGATGTACAAATATTATGTCTCAATAAAAATTATTGATGTCAGGCCGGCCATAACCAGGGTCAGGGAGGTGGCCTACCCAGCGTCCTCCGAGCTTCCTCCGCTGACTTGTTTGCCTGCAGTTGACAGCACGTCTGCTTCAGCTGCATTTAGGAAATTAGGGCTTTGCTCTCAAGCAGGGCATCTTCGCTGACTCGAGCTCTGAATTGTGGGTCCTTCGTAGAGACGTTTGGGAAGTGGACAGAGAGGAAAGTAGGCAGTGAGGGGTGGGAAGAGCTATCGCTCACCCACAGGACCATAGGGCTCCACAGACCCAGAGGGGCAGGCCAGAGTCCCTACTGCCTGACGAAGAAGCAGAAGTCCTTGAAATGTGGGTTCTTAAAACCATGCCTAAACGGTTTTTTCAGTCAATAAAGGGACAAGGGTTTCTGACAAAAGCTGAACTCATTGAGTGCATTTCTTTCCCAACTGTTTTCTGGACCAGATTTCACCTCTGCTCATAAGTCTTGATCAGATCAATATGAACCCAGGGCTCGAGCTTTTTGACACCTTCCACTAAATCATTTCTACTTTTCTCTGCTATGGAAAATCTATCTTTAAAACAGGGGCAGACTGTATATTCCCAAGTCAAAATAGTGCACACAGAAAGTCATATTATTTTTTGTCACATGTAATAGACACTTATTATTTCCACCCAAGGAAGAGTTGGATTTGATTCCTGCAACGGAAGGGTCAGTAATAAGAACTTTATGAGTTTCAAATCCCCAGGCAGACTTCTCCAGGCCAGGTCAGCGCTCACAGTTCCGCTCTGACGCCAGTGCACAGGAGCACACAGGTGTGCAAGCACTCACACACAGAAGATAAGTGTTAACGGATGCCCACGCCGTGAAGACTCAGCAGTCCTTGTAGCATCTTTATGCTGACTGACACCACAGCACCTGACATCAGTATTTCAGAGACAGTCCTTAGAGAGGGAAAGTTATTAGGTGCTAAGCTGTCCTAGGAGCTGTGCACTGGAATGCCAATTTCTAGATTCATAGTTTACCAATAGGAATATATTTAAGACAGATATTTGACATGTAGTGCAAGCTTTGATTTATTAGAATCCATTTTATGCATTTTTTGGTGATAGCAATTTGGTGTTTGAAAATTCAAGGCCAAATATGTTAGATAAATCACATTATTGCTGGCTGCATTATGGTGGCAACTATAATTAATATTTTTCAATGTGCTTCTCCAGGATGTGTTGAAGTAATATTTTGATCTAAGTTTGTAAATATAACATCTTGTTTTCCCTCCTGGTGTAAGAGTGAAGATAATTCAGGAATGGAGACACACCGTTTCTCTGTAGGCAGCATGCCCATCTCAGAAAAGATAGAGATGCTTTTTGATATGCATTAAGTTTAGTTTTCTGGAATAGTAGAGCTTTCAACTTACACACAGTTCATAAAACTGCTTTTCCAGCATTCTTAGTATTCAGGTTAAAACTGAATCACTGAAATTCTAGAATTGTGGCTGAATTCTTCTAATCAAGGAAATTCATTTCCTGGGAATTGGACCTTGGCATCCTGATATAAGTGATAAGCTGGAAATGTTCAGGAAAAGTTAGGTGGGTAGAAATATACCCTTGTGTTGTGGCAGGTAGAGAATTTAGACATTTCATGATGTCCTTTCCTACAGCTTGATGGAAATGGTGAATGCATGTGCTTAGTTTTGACAAAATACAGTACTATGTTAAGTTCCTTTCTTGAATGTAAGGTGTAGCTATTCCCTTTACTTCAACCTCCTTTAAACACCGTTACAATTCTGTTGGAATATTTCTGACTTTAAATTTTTGTATTGGACATAACTCAATTTCTCTCTCTGCCCTCTAAGTCAAGAACTTCAAACTTTCATTTTTCTGGGGTCGTTTTTCATCTATCCTGAATTCATCACCCATTGGAATGTAAGAAGCTGACTCCATGCATAAATCCATCTTCTCAGGACTCACGAGCACACTCTGAAGATCCAGCTTCTGCTCCCTAACACACCATCCCTGGGCGTGCACTGTATGTCACCCCTTTGAGGCCCGGGGACTGTGACTGTCTGACACTCCCAGATGGGAACCACTCATTCCTTCTTTAAAAAGAAAAACTTTGAAAACAACCTATCCTCTGAAATAGTTTTAATTCAGCAACCAAATGCATTCATCATTTGTGTAAAAGATGCAAACAGGTATAATTTTCAGAATATTTTGTGTATTTATATTTCATAATAAGATCTTTTAGAATCTAACATCATACTGATTTGATATCTAGCTTCATCCATGTAAGAAATACATAAGCTCTCCTACAATAGTTAGAATGTCATATTTTTATTCTTTTCTATATGTACTTGCATTTTCAATTCATTTATGCTTAGAATTTTCTGTAAATTTATTCTATTTTATGATTTAAAGTCTTCTATATATCAGCCTTTAATACTTTTTTGCCAAAATAAAAGGATATGCACTTAAATTTTCAAAAAGGTAATTGTGATCATAAGGCTCCATGAAGAAATTTATTCTGGCTGAGGCTATTACTAAAGGTATTATTGATCTGCAATTAATGCAGACGAACGCAGCATAAGTTTTAATAAGTAATTGTTAAACATAAAATGTATTGTTAATATATCTTTTAGCAAAGTGGATGGGGATGTTCAAAGTTGGCTTATATACGGAGGAATGAGTATGGATAAATATTAAGTGCTAACCGTGGTAGAGTTCACCTTACGTTGTAAAATATCTATAAGTAAAAAGAGATCAAAGGGTTTCATGATAGCAACTCTTTGAAATTCTTCTTAGTGACATGCCAAAAAACACAGTGACCAAAAAACATTTCTGATCACCAACAAACAGCCTCCTAACTCCTTCTGCTAGGAATAAAGGCTTCAGGGTCATCAAAACTGAGGCAGGATTTGTACCTTCCATTGACTATTCGCCCACTAGTGGCATGGAGTTCCTGTTGTCCCTTCCCGTGGTTTGGAATTCACACCCCTCTGCAATTCACCACGGGAACAGTGTGCCTTCTCTCTGTGAAGGGCGTGACCATGATAGAGGAGGGAGGAAGGCCCTGCTTTTCAGGGCGTTTTAAGAAACAATAAATAAGGACTGAGATTCCCTTAGAACAGTGACCAACTGGGTGTCCCTTGAAGAGACCAGGGCCCAGCTCCCAGGGAGAGGGCAGCTCAGAACTTCAACACAAAGCAGATGTGGGACGGGGACTGGCTGGACGGTCTGTGGCCATCCCGCCTGCTCTGCCCTCTACTCCTTGCGTTTTCATTTGGTAAGGCTGGGAGGCATCCCAGGAACCTGCAGCTCACATGTGGTCCCCACGGGATTTGGTTGCAGGAGGTTGCAGGTGAGTCATCCTTTGAGAAAGTGGACCAGGAGAAGGAGGGACTTTGGAACCACCAGGCACCAGCGTAGGATGGCTGTCCTTCCATCTGGTCACTGAGTGGCTCTTGGGCCAACCTCAGTCTCGGCTTCAGCGTCTTCATCTCCTAATCATTGTGAGGAACAGGTGAAATGATAAAGGTCAGGCTGGCACAGTGCCAGGCACTTGGTAGATTCATGCCAAGTATTAATTGTACCTTTCTTTTCCTTCCTGTGTCTTTCACTCTTCCCTTCCTTTGCCTGAGGCTGGTGACAGGCTACTTATAATTATACCTTCGCTCTTAGCATCCAGTAACTTATTAGGAATTTTTGAATACAAGTTGATAAAAATGAATAGAAGTGATATGCGCTAGGAGCTAATGCCATCTTAGAAACGTCTCTCCATGCTGACAGGGGTCTCTCAACATATACTGAAGAGGGCAACTTCAAACAAGTCTGGCTGTGCCGACAATTTACCTAACACGATGAGCATTCAGACTGTTTCTTCACCTCATCCCCAAGGAGATCAGACACAAGGTTGATATGCCACATTTCTCAGGTTCTTTGCTAGTCCTAAGATATAGTAAGAAAGAACAGCAAGAAATTTATGCTCAAACCCCAATGCACCCCCTTTCCAGGGGGTTCCCAGCTCAGCCTGGATTCCTGCTAAGGCAGAGACCTAAGACAAAGGACAAAGTGGCAGCATATTTTGGAAGTGGCTCCAGGAAGCAGGAGTAAGTGTTTGAGGGAAGGAGGGAGCAGAGAGGATGCTTTGTGAGCTGGCCCCTGCTGCCGGCACCCGGGTTCTACTCTGCAGAGACTTCCTGAGGCACCCCAGAAAGATGGCCAACCATCCACTGAGGTCAGAAGGTAGAAGCATCTGCCCCGAGGGCCAATGCCTAACCCCCGTGTGTGCAGGCCTGAGCGCGGGGTTTTGAACAGCACCGGGCATCCTGGTGATGCAGAGCCCACCCACCTGTCCCTCCACCAGAGACCCCAGTCCCTGCGGCCTGGAGAGGAGCCAGCTGGTGCCCCTTAGAGCCTCTCCACGTCTACTTCCTGAAGGTGTCCCCTCCACATTGGCTTTCGTTCCTCTGACCATTTCCATCCTGCCCTGATCAGTCCAAAGCTCACCCGGTATAAAGAAGGAGCAATACTAGAACCACAGAGTCACCATCACACCGTCAGCATGGAGTGGTTGGCCCTGTGCTCCTGCAGACCTGTGGATGGTCTTCCTCCCATTCCTGCTGACTCCACCTGCATGGATCCCACCAAATGCAGACAGAAAAATCTGAAAAAAAAATTGTGTCTGGGGCTGCAATTGCTGCATCTGGGCTGAATACATGCAGACTTCTTATTGTCATTATTTCCTGAACAATCTAGTGAAAGGGCTGCTCACACGGCATGACTTTGCATTGGATATGCCAAGTCATCTGGAGATGATTTAAATAACATGGAAAGATGTGCGTAGGTGTTATGCAAATGCTGCACCGTTCTATGTAACATCTTGCACATTGGTGGACTGTGGTCCCTTGGACCACCCTGGACCACTCCCCGTCAGACACCCAGGGACGGCTGTGATTCTAAGAGGGCTTACTTGACCTCATCATCGGGAGGAGTGAGTTTCCTTCTCTTCTTTGGTCAGAGGACTGGTCAGGGACAGAGAGCCTGCTTGCACTGTCCCTAGCTTGCACTTTCTCTGCGGAATGTAGGCTACCTGCTGCAGTGTGTCACCTCACTTCAAAGCTCAATGGCGTACCGTGTTCCCTGTGTGAGGGACTCGAGAGTGGACAGTGGATTGTTCTAGTGTGGAGTCTCTCCTGTGGTCTGGGTGGAGACTGGCCAGGACCGTGGTCTTCTGAGTCTCAAGCGGGGCTGGCAGCTCTGCTTCCCAGCAGGAGCACTTGAGGGGCCAGCAGGTTGGTGTGGCCGCTGAGGGGAGGCCTCAGCTCCTCTCCCCATGGACCTCTCTGTGGGCTGACGGATCCCACCCGGCAGGACCTCTGACAGGCTTCCGGAAAAGAAAGCCCAGATCCAGAGCGCCAGGCAGGCTGTGCTCAGTGACCTGTCCTTGGATGGCGCGTAGCACCACTTCCACCACATGCGAACCATTAGCATGGCCAGTAAGTCTGGCCCACGGTCAGCCAGAGAGGAATCAGACCCCGCGAGTAAAGGAGAGGTGTCCAACAGCGGTGCACGTGTCATTTTGCAAGTTCAGCATTCTCCAGTGTTTAAAAACTCGGGGTACCAAACCCCGCCAGACATAACACTTACCAGTTCCTTTGTTTCTTGGGGTGTCGTTCAGTAGCGCTCAGGGAGTTCAAACTGCCGTGCGATGGATCTCTGGGCCCTTTTCACTCTGGCAAACTGAAGCTGCCCACCGTACCGGTGTTTCAGGACCACCTCAGGAGGACATGACTGACGAGAGCTAAGAGCTCAGGGGTGGCCAGGCCGCTTGCTCACCCTCTACAGCTCACGTCCATGGGGAGAGCAGAGAACGCTGCTAAGTGGGAAGGAGAACCAGACGGGAAGCGGCTGAATCGCACCAAGCTCCAGAGAGCCAAGGCTGTGTCCGTCTCTGGCTCCTGTGGCCCCTCTGCACCCCCAGCATCCAGCAGAGGCCCGCCTGGTACCTGGAACCTCCGCAGTGTCTGCAGCACTAAAAGAGACGACTTCCATCACGAGGACTTGAACTGTTTGGCTTTGAAATGTCTCCCAAAGCAGCGTGCAAACAGCAACAGAAAAGCAAGAAGAGGGAGACCAGCTTCGAACGGGATGTGGGAGCTGGTGACCTAGGGGCACACTTAGCACCATCTTCATCTTCTTTCTCTATGTTCTATGCATTGCTCTGAACCAAACTGAAATTCAAAGCTGCAGTTCTAAGCAACAGCTACATTTTCAAGTGACCAAAGCAAGAACAGAGGTCACCATACACAGCTGACATAAAATGGCTCTTCCTCACGTGCATGTTTGTGTAGATGTTCTGTAAGTATTCTGTCTTCACCATGTGGATTTGTTTCCAGGGTCTTATTTGATCACATTTGAAGGTAGATTTATATCTCCGAGAGCATAATATTTTTTACATGGCTCACTTATTAGCTGTTATATATATTACAGGAAGAGAGAAAAAGAATTTTAAAGGATATTTTTGGTTTGGTTGTTTTTAAAAATAAGACTCTCTTATCTTTTTGAATTTCCATTAATAATTTCATAACCTAGATAGTTTTTAAAAATTCAGATGAATCATAGTTCATCAAACCTTCATTCTGACAACTGATCATAAATTAAGTTTTATTTAGCAAATTTCAACCTACTTATTTGGTGTATTTGTAGATGATACATAATATCAGTGGAAGCAATTCTTTTAAGAGTATGAGCACACCAAACATTCCGTATGGGCACAGCGGACAAGATGGTGAGACTCGGCCCCACACAAGTCCCACAGAGTCACACACACTGGTGTTCATCTTGTGGAGGAGAAAGCACATCCTCTGGGTCCCCCACCAGGAGCAAAGGGCAGGCAGGAGCGTTCACAGTCAGAATCAGGGCCCCCGAGGCCACTGTAACCACTGATCATGCCCAAAGCTCCCTCAGATGTCAGTCACAGTGAAAGAACTCAGGAGGAAACAAAACACACGTGAAAATCATTTACAGTTCTGTGAGTGGTCCTCAAAGGGGTCCCTCAGCAGCTCCTGTGGAATGAATAGACCGGCCTGAACAAGAGCGGGCAGGTTCTGACAGGCCAAGCATTCCCACGTCCCAAAGAAAGGTTACCTAAAACAAAAGGTCCTAGAAATGTGACGGGCAGGCAATTCACCCGGGCCACACGCTCTCTGATTTGACAATGTGTCCTATGAATTTCTATAACATCAGAGAGAATGATGAAATCTGGCTAGATTCTCTAGGTCAGCTTTCTGGCCTCTCTCTCTTCCTCCCTTGCCTTTCTTAAATATATTGCATATAATTTAAATATAAATATTAAACACAATTAGAGTTAAAAATAAAAAATAGAACCACCTAAGGTCCCAAGACTCCAGCAGAAAAGCCTAACCTCCTTTAGAATTCCTCTCTCACTTCTTTTCCCTATTGCCCAGATTAACACACTCTCTCTCTCTCTCTCTCTCTCTCTCTCTCTGTCTCACACACACCTCCAAGTCTCCAGGACTACGTAAGAATTCACTCACACCCTCCCACACTGCTCAACCTTTGAGTTGCTCTGAGATTTCTAATTGTCAGGGATGCTGCATTCCTCTACCTCTCGGGGCCTGTTCTCCTCCCTCCTGCCTCAACCCCGTGCCCCTTATTTAGAAGTGCTGCCTTGGGCTGAATTTCAAGGGGGATTGTTGAACCACAGAGTGTGAAGATTTTGAAGTCCTAATGCACATTGTCGAATTGCTTCTAAAGGTGCCATGAGTTTCTGATCTGCCCTCTAGCCCAGAAAAAATAAAACGCCCCTTATTTTATTGGTGTCCATACCCTTTTATTAACTGCCTGCTGTGATAGTGATGAAGAACCCACAGTCCCTGTAGGAAGGAACCACAGCCCAGTGTGACGCTCCGGAGGCCAGGCCAGAGTCTGACGAGGGAGGTGCAGCGCCTCCCACCTCGGGCAGCCTTCCCGCCCGGGGCTGAGGACAGCTCTGGCCAGTTTCTCTTCTCCTTTACCCCCTGCTGCTTTGTGAGCTCTCGTCTGGTGAGGAGGAGGAAGTGGGAAGGAGCACCAAGCCCCGGGTCAGGGAGGACGTGGATCTGCTGATCGGATGACTTTGCTCTTGCGCATTCTCTGTGGTACAGCTGTCTAGGCCTGGAGGCCTCACACAGAACCTTCCTGTGAGCAGACGCTCCTTCTCCAAGCCCGTCACTCACTGAGGATGCAAACCATGGAGCCTGCTTCCCTCCTAGGCTGTCGACTGAAGTGTGTTTGCTTTCTGCTTCTCCTCGGCTACCTGAGCGAGGAGGTGGGGGTCAGCAGGCTCAGCCGTGAGAGGAGCCTGGTCCAGCTCCTCTCACTAGGCGGAGAGTCTGCGTTTAATGTTGCAGTTGGGCTCATGGCTTGATGGGTTGGCTGGGGCGTGAGCAAGAGCTGGCTACCATGAGAGATTAGAAATGCCAGGCTGCCTGGACTTCCTGTACAGGAGGGGACCACAGGCTCGGGGGGCTGCGACACACAGTGGATTTGTCACTGAACCTACTCGCACACTGCTTTTGTTAGCTTTTGCACTGCTGTGACCAAAATAACTGGCAAGAACAACTTAGAGGAGAAACAAGTTTATTTGGGGTTCAGTACATAGACAGCCGGCTCCATTGTCCTGGCCCAAGATGAGGCAGAACATCATGGAGAAAGGATGTGGTGGAGGGAAGCTGCTCCACTCACGGCAGTCAGGAAGCGGGGGGTCACAGATGCACCTTCCAGGGGTCTCCCCGATACCCCCTTTTCGAGCCACACCCCACCTGCCTAGAGTTACAGTCCAGTCATGCATCCAAACCAGCATGGACTAATCAGGTTACAGCTCTCACAGCCCAATCACTTTACCTCTGAATATTCCTGCATTAGCAAAGGGGCTTTTGGGGACACCTCGCATTCAAGCCATGACCTGCAGACCGGGAAGAGAAACTGGGCGTAAACTGGTTCAAGGAGACAGACTTTCACCAAGACTGTGAGCAATGGATTGCTAGAGGGACCCTGGCACCCTTGGAGAGACCTGCGATCGGGCTTCGGGAAACCTAGAGCCAAAGGAGTCATGAGACCTGGGTGGCAGGAGCCAGTGGTGGCAGTCAATGTCCAATGGCAGGTGGGCTCGGGGACTGTAATGGACAGCAGAGGCAAAGTCGCCAGGGGAACTCCAATTCATGTGGACCCTGGCACTGGCCAGCTGACCATGGCAAGGCTAGAAGTGAGATAGACAGGAAGCCTGCTGGGGTCCTACTCGCTCGGTGAGCAGAAAACCGCCAGCTCAAGTGAACAAAAGTCTAATCTGAATCATAAAAGCAGAGTCAAGTCCCCTCAGTCAGTTACCAGACTTGAACCTGTTTACAGACACCGAACTCCTTTTATTAATTTGTTTATTTACTTCCTATGCCAGGACGGAACCCTGGAGCACTCCACCACTGAGCCACATCCCCAGCCCTTTGTGGTATTTTCGTTTAGAGGCAGGGCCTCACTGAGTTGCTTAGGGCCTCCCTAAGTTGCTGAGGCTGGCTTTGAACTCGCAGTCCTCCTGTCTCAGCCTCCTGAGCCACTGGGATTACAGGTGTGCCACCACCCTGGGCTGCCAGAACTCCATGAATGAAGAGGAGCCTGTTCCCCTTGAGGTAGGATCCCAGTACTCCTGCCCCATATTGGAGTGTTGATCTTTGTCCCAGTTCTCTAACAGGTCCCAGCCTTTTACCAGCATAAGTGTGCACTGCAGAGATGGAGGCAAACAGATTTCTTGGGAACTGTTGGAAACTGGTTCTGAACTGTCATACATTCCAGGAGACACAAGGCATCATGGTGGTCCATTGGGGCTGATGAGGGGCTTATGAAGGTCAGATAGCAAAGGAGTTTTAGCTTGGGTCCTTCTCACAGGGGCCCAGTGAGTCTACAAACCCAGCCTGGGGTCATTTCTCTGGTTCAAGAACACATCACTGGAATAAATATACCCAGCAGCAGGCTGTTTGGGTCCGCATGTGCTCTGAGTGACCTGGAGAAGTTCCTTAACTTCTCTGTGTCTTAGTTTCTCATTTGTAAGATGGGTACAGCAATTGTGTCTATCCCACAGGTGTGCTGTGAGCAATAAATGAATTGAAATAAGCACAACTTGCATGTCCACATTATTACAATTATACCTCCACCTGCCCCATAGAATGTTTTGAAATAAATCTTAGACATATCATTGGGTCCATAAAAAATTTTTAATGTCCCACAAAGAGCTAATATATATTTCTAAAAAGCACAATCCACTGTACCATTCATTATCATTCATTAATAATTAGCCAATATATCATTTCCACTCTAATTAAATAAGTAGGAAAGGTTTAATTATGAAGTGTATTGAAATTAGTGGCATTATTGCTGATTTTATGTTTAATTTTTATTTAATTATGTCCCAAAGCCAAGTGCTAGCATTTGACACTTGAGTACATAAACACATTTACTGACAGATCTATGCCTTTCCCTCTTCGCACCCTAACTGACTTGTAATTGTAGCTGTATGTTAGTTAATTATCATGTATAATTGCTTACAATTTGAGTGGCTTATCATCATACAACTACAGAGTAAGTAACGAGACATGGCCTGCTGACTTATTTTGTTTTAAAAAGGAATCCATAAGTTGATTCTTTTTAGGGATGGGTTGGGGAGGGAGACAGAATCCAACCCCAAATAACATTTACAACATTTGAAAAATTGCCAAGAAATAAATTACAAAATGCACCTTACAAAACAGGTAACTGAAAGTCGTTAAGATTGAAATTCATTCCTCATTCCAGCACTTTCCATGCCTCCTGCTTCCCCCACCAGTCTATTCTACTACGCTGATGCTTCTGTCCTTCTTATATCTGATTCCAACCCCCCGCTCCACTTTTCCCCCTTACTTTTCTAACTTCTGCATATAAGACATTAAGCATTCAACTCTTGACTTTGAGTCTGGCTTATTTCATTTAGCATGATGTTTTCCATTTCCACCCATTTATTGGCAAATTCCATAATTTCATCCTTCTTTATGGCTGAATAAAACTCCATTGTGTGTATATACTGCATTTTCTTCATCCATTAATCTGTTGACAGACACCTGAGCTGATTCCATCATTTGGTTATTGTAAATTGTGCTGCTCTTAACATTGATGTGACTGTATCACTATCGTATGCTGATTTTAGTTCTTTTGGATAAATTCCAAGGACTGGGATAGCTGGGTTACATTGTGTTTCCATGATTACTTTTTAAAGGAATCTCCATACTGCCTTCCAGAGTGGCTGTACTAATTTTCAGCCCCACCAGCAATGTATTAGTCTACATTTTCAAACCCCGTATCCTTGCCAGCATTTATTATTGTATTCTTGATAATTGCCGTTATGACTAGAGTGAGATGAAATTCCAATGTAGTTCTGCTTTGCATTTCCCTGATTTCTAGGGATATTGAATATTTTTTTTCATATATTTGTTGGCCATTTATATTCCTTTTGCCCACTTATTGATTGGATTATTTGTTGTGTTTTGCTTTGGTTTTGGTACTAAGTTTTTGAGTTCTTTGTATATACTGGATATTAATCTCCTGTTTGAGGAGCAGATGACAAAGATCTTCTCCCATTCTGTAAGCCCTCTTTTGATTCTCTTAATCATTTACTTTTTTTGTGTGCAGAAGCTTTGTTTTTGATGACATCTTACTTCTTGATTCTTGGTTTTTTTCCTGAACTCGGGGTGGGGGTCTTGTTAAGAAAGTTGGTGCTTGTGCCAGTATGTTGGAGTGTCCACCTTGTGTTCTAAGTTTCTGGTCTAATTCCTAAGGCTTTAATCCACTTTGATTTGACTTTGTGCTGGGTGATAGAGAAGGATCTAGTTTTATTCTTCTATGTATGGCTATCCAGTTTTCCCAGCACCTTTGTTAAAAAGGCATATATTTTTGGCATCTTTGTCAAGTATCAGAGGACTCTTAAGTATGAGGATTTGTCTCCATGTCTTCTATTTCATTACGTTGGAAATCATGTCTATTTTGGTGCCAATATCGTGCTAGTTTTCTGGTTGTTCGTTTGTTGTTACTATAACTCCACAGCTTAATTTGCGTCAGGTATTGTGATGACTCAGTGTTGCTCTTCTTGCTCAGGATTGCTTAGGCTATTCTGGGTCTTTTATTCTTCAAATGAATTTTAGGACTACTTTTTCTAGTTTTGTGAAGAACGTCATTCTGATGGGGTTTGCATTACATCTGTCTAAAGCCTTTGATAGTATGGCCATTTTGACATTATTAATTCTGCCTATCCAAGAACTTGGGAGGTCTTTTCATTTTTTAAGACCTTCTTCAATTTCTTTCTTTAGGGCTCTATAATTTTCATTGTAGAGATCTTCCACCTCCTTAATTAAATTAATTCTCACTCTTTTTAAAATGTTATTGTGGCTGGGATAGTTTTCCTGATTTCTTCCTCAAAAGAATCATTATTGGAGTATAAGAAAGCTATTCATTTATGAATGTTGATCTTGTATCCTGCAATTTTGCTGAATTTATTTACCAGCTCTAAAAGTCTTCTGATGTAGTTTGTTTTGTGGGTAGAGAGTCTTTTAGATATAGGATCAAGTCATCAGCAAACAGAGATAACTTGACTTCTTCTTTTCCTGTTTGTATCCTTTCTCTTGCCTGATTGCTCTGGCTAGAGTTTCAAGAACTATGTTGAATCCAAGTGGTGAGACTGGACAACCTTGTCTTGTTCTTGATTTTAGAAGAAATGCTTTCAGATTTTCTCCGTTTAGTATAATGTTGGCTTACATTTTCTCATATATAGACTTTATAATGTTGAGGTAAGTTCCTTCCAATCCTATTTCTCCAACATTTTAATGTGAATAGGTGCTGGATTTTATCAAAGGTCTTTTCTGCATCTATTGAGATGATTATATGATTCTTGTCCTTGATTGTATTTATGTGGTGAATGACATTTATTGATTTGCCTATATTGAACCATAATTTTTTGGGATGAAACCCACTCAATCATGATGTATTAACTTCTTGGTCTGTTTCTGAATGCGCTTTGCTAATATCTGATTAAGGACTTCTGTATCTGTGTTCATCAGAGATATTTGTCTGCAGTTTTCCTTCTTTGTTGTGTCTTTGTCTGATTTTGATCAGGGTTCTATTGGCTTCATAGAACATATTTGGGAGAGTCACCTTCCTTTCCATTTCATGGAATAACTTAAGGAAGACAGTATTGGTTATTCTTTAAAGCTCTGATAGAACTTGGCTGAGAATCCATCTGTTTCTGGTCTTTTCTTTGTTGGAAGGCTTTACATTGCTGTTTTAGCTTCATTGCTTGATGTTGGTCTGTTTAGGTTTTCAATATCTTACTGGTTCCATTTGAGCAGGTTGTATGTGTTTAGAAATAAGTCAATGTCTTCTACATTTTCCAGTGGTTGGAGTATAAAGTTTCAAAATAGTTTCTAAGGACACTGTGCACTTCAGAAGTGTCATAGTGATAATTCCTTTTATATCTTTAATTTTGTTCAATTGAGTCTTCTCTTTCTTTAAGGATTTATCAATATTTATCTTTTTGAAGAGTCAACTCTTTATTTCATTTAAACTTTGCATTTTTTACTCTCAATTTCATTACTTTTAGCTCTGATCTTAATTATGTCCTGTCTTCTGCTGATGTGGGCATTATTTTGTTCTTCCTTTTCTAAGATCTTGAGGTGAAGAAAAGCTTTTATTATTTTTTATCTTTCTATTTTTAAAATGTAAGCACTTAATGTTATAAATGTTCCTCTGAGAACTGCCTCTCACTAGTCCAGTGATTCTTATTTGTTGTAGTTCTGTTCTCATTTGTTTCTAAGAATTTCTTGACTTATTCTCTTATTTTTCTATGATCCATTCATTATTTAAAAGACAACTGTTCAATCTCCAAGTGTTTATATAATTTCTAGAATTGTTCTTGCTATTGATTTCTTGTTTCAATTCATTATAATATGATGGGATGCACAGAGTTTTATCTTTTTTTTTGTATTTGCTAAGATTTACATTGTGATCTGGCATATGGTATATTTTTGAACAGATTCCATAAGCTGCTGAGAAGAAAGTGAATTTGGCTGTTTTGGGGTCAAATATTCTGTAGATTTCTACTAGGTTCATTTGATTTATAGTATTATTTAAGTTGGAAATAGCTTTATTGATTTTATGTTTGCATGTCCTGTATATTGGTGATAGTGGTATGTTCAATCCAAGTGTTTTTTATGTAATTGGGTGCACTGATATTTGGGTCATAAATATTTACTATCATTTATATCTTCTTGATGAATTGTTCCCTTTACTTGTAAGTTGAAGCCTTATTTGTCTCTTCTAATTATTTTTTGTTGAAATCTATTTTGTCAGATATGAGAATAGCTACTCATGATTGTTTTTTTATTCCATTTGCATGGATTTTTCACCTCTATCTTTTACTTCCTGCTGATTAGATGCCTCATTTGCAAACAGCACATAGTTGGATCTTGTTCTTTTAACCCGTCCTACCAATCTGGTTCTTTTAACTGGAAAGTTAAGACCATATACATTCAATATTATTATGGATAGATGTTTGCTATTTCCCACAATTTTGTTTGTTTATTATATTTAATTCAGTTTTGATTTTTTTTTTATTTAGTTGCTCTTCCTGTGAGCATCATCTATTTGAGAGATTTGGGTTTATTTTTTAGTTCTTTTTTTTTTTTTTTTTTAACAAATGGGATACATGTTGTTTCTGTTTGTACATGGAGTAACAACATACCATTTGCCTAATCATACATTTACATAGGGTGATGATGTTTGATTCATTCTATTATTTTTTCCTTCCTCCCACCCCCCACCCCTCTTTTCCCTCTATACAGTCCCTCCTTCCTCCATTCTTGCCCCCCTCCCACCCACCCCCATTATGTGTCATCATCTGCTTATCAGTGAGATCATTCGTCTTTTGGATTTTTGAGATTGGTTTATCTCACTTAGCATGATAGTCTCCAATTTCATCCATTTGCCTGCAAATGCCATAATTTTATTATTCTTTACGGCTGAGTAATATTCCATTGTATATATATACCACAGTTTCTTTATCCATTCATCAATTGAAGGACATCTAGGTTGGTTCCACAGTCTGACTATTGTGAATTGAGCAGCTATGAACATTGATGTGGCTGTATCTCTGTAGAATGCTGATTTTAAGTCCTTTGGGTATAGGCCGAGGAGTGGGATAGTTGGGTCAAATGGTGGGTCCATTCCAAGTTTCCTAAGGAATCTCCACACTGCTTTCCAGAGTGACTGCACTAATTTGCAGCTCCACTAGCAATGTATGAGTGTACCTTTTCCCCAACATCCTCTCCAACACCTCTTGTTGCTTGTATTCTTGATAATCGCCATTCTAATTGGGGTGAGATGGAATCTTAGTGTAGTTTTGATTTGCATTTCTCTTATTACTAAAGATGGTGAACATTTTTTCATATGTTTGTTGATTTCTTGTAGATCTTCTTCTTTGAAGCATCTGTTCATATCCTTAGCCCATTTGTTGATTGGGTTATTTGTATTCTTGGTGTAGAGATTTTTGAGTTCTTTATATATTCTGGAAATTAGTGCTCTATCTGAAGTATGAGTGGCAAAGATTTTCTCCCACTCTGTAGGCTCTCTCTTCGCATTGCTGATAGTTTCCTTTGTTGAGAGAAAGCTATTTAGTTTGAATCTATCCCAGTTATTGATTCTTGCTTTTATTTCTTGTGCTATGGGAATCCTGTTAAGGAAGTCTGATCCTAAGCCAACAAGTTGAAGATTTGGACCTACTTATTCTTCTGTAAGATGCAGGGTCTCTGGTCTGATTTCAAGGTCCTTGATCCATTGTGAGTTGAGTTTTGTGCAGGGTGAAAGATAGGGGTTTAGTTTCATTCTGTTGCATATGGATTTCCAGTTTTCCCAGCACCATTTGTTGAAGAGGCTATCTTTTCTCCATTGCATATTTTTGGCCCCTTTGTCTAGTATGAGAAAATTGTATTTATTTGGGTTTGTGTCGGTGTCCTCTATTCTGTACCATTGATCTACCTGTCTATTTTGGTGCCAATACCATGCCGTTTTTGTTACTATTGCTTTGTAGTATAGTTGAAGTTCTGGTATTGCGATACCCCGTTTCATTCTTCCTGCTAAGGATTGCTTTAGCTATTCTGGGTATCTTATTCTTCCAGATGAATTTCATGATTGCTTGCTCTATTTCTGTAAGGTACATCATTGGGATTTTTAATTGGAATTGCATTGACTCTGTATAGCACTTTTGGTAGTATGGCCATTTTGACAATAGTAATTCTGCCTATCCAAGAACATGGGAGATCTTTCCATCTTCTAAGGTCTTCCTCAATTTCTTTCTTCAACGTTTTGTAGTTTTCATCGTAGAGATCTTTTACCTCTTTGGTTAGATTGATTCCAAAGTATTTTATTTTTTTGAGGCTATTGCAAATGGAGTTGTTTTCCTCATTCCCCTTTCAGTTGTTTCATTGCTTGCATATAAAAATACTTTGGATTTATGCAAGTTGATTTTATAGCCTGCTATTTTGCTGAATTCATTGATGAGGTCTAGAAGTTTTCTGGAGGAGGTTTTTGGATCCTCTAAATATAGAATCATGTCATCAGCAAATAGTGACAGCTTAAGTTCCTCTTTTCCTATTCATATCCCTTTAATTTCATTAGTCTGTCTAATTGCTTTGCCTAGATTTTCGAGGACAATGTTGAATAGAAGTGGTGAAAGAGGACATCCCTGTCTTGTTCCCGTTTTTAAAGGGAATGGTTTCAGTTTTTCTCCATTAAGAATGATGTTGGCCATGGGCTTAGCATAAATAGCCTTGACAATGTTCAGGTATGTTCCTACTATCCCTAATTTTTCTAGTGTTTTGAGCATGAAGGGGTGTTGTATTTTGTCAAACACTTTTTCTGCGTCAATTGAAATAGCCATATGATTCTTATCCTTAAGTCTATTGACATGATGGATTATGTCTACTGATTTACGGATGTTAAATCATCCTTGCATTCCAGGGATGAACCCCACTTGATCGTGGTGCACAATTTTCTTAATATGTTTTTGGATATAGTTTGCCAATATTTTGTTAAGGATCTTTGCATCTATATTCATCAAGGATATTGGTCTAAAATTTTCTTTCCTCAATGTGTTTTTGCCCGATTAGGGTATGAGGGTGATATCAGCTTCGTAGAATGAGTTTGGTAGGGTACCCTCCTTTTCTATTTCCTGGATACTTTGAGAAGTATTGGAATGAATTCTTCTTTGAAGGTCTTATAGAACTCGGCTGAGAATCCGTATGGTCCTGGGCTTTTCTTGGATGGTAGATTTTTAATGGCTTATTCTATTTCATTGCTTGATATTGATCTGTTTAAATTGTGTATGTCCTCCTGGTTCAGTTTGGGAGGAGCATATGTCTCTAGAAATTTGTCGATGTCTTCGGTAGTTTCTATTTTGTTGGAATACAGATTTTTGAAGTAGCTTCTCATTATGTTCTGTATCTCAGTGGTGTCTGTCATGATATTTCCTTTTTCATCATGAATTTTAGTAATTTGAATCTTCTCTGTCCTTCTGTTTGTTAGTGTGGCTAAGGGTTTGTCTATTTTGTTTACTTTCTCAAAGAACCAACTTTTTGTTTTGTCAATTTTTTGAATTGTTTCTTTTGTTTCAATTAAATTGATTTCAGCTCTGATTTTAATTATTTCCTGTCTTCTACTGCTTTACTGTTATTCTGTTCTTCTTTTTCTAGGCCTTTGAGTTGTAATGTTAGGTCAGTTAGTTGTTGACTTTTCATTCTTTTCTGGAATGTGCTCCATGCAATGAATTTTCCTCTGAGTACCGCTTTCATAGTGTCCCAGGGATTTTGATATGTTGTATCGTCGTTCTCATTGACCTCTAAGAATTTTTTAATCTCCTCCCTGATGTTTTCTGTTATCCATCTTTCATTCAATAGCATATTATTTAGTCTCCAGGTGTTGGAGAAATTTCTGTTTTTTATTTTGTCATTGATTTCTACTCTCAGTCCATTATGATCTGATAGAACACAAGGCAGTATCTCTATTTTTTTGCATTTCCTAAGGGCTGCTTTTTGGCATAACATATGGTCTATTTTTGAGAAGGTTCCATGTTCTGCTGGGAAGAAAGTGAATCCGCTCATTGATGGATGGAATATTCCCTATATGTCTATTAAGTCTAGGTTATTGATTGTTTTATTGAGTTCTATGGTTTCTTTGGTTGGTTTTTGTTTGGAAGATCTATCTAGTGGTGACAGCGGTGCATTAAAGTCACCCAGAATTATTGTGTTGTGGTCTATGTGATTCCTGATATTGAGAAGGATTTGTTTGATGTACAGGGATGCACCATTGTTTGGGGCATAAATATTTACTATCGTTATGTCTTCCTGATTTATGGTTCCCTTAAGCAGTATGAAAAGTCCTTCTTTATCCCTTCTGACTAACTTTGGCTTGAAGTCCACTTTATTTGATAAAAGGATGGAAACCCCCACTTTTTTACTGAGTCCATCTTCATGGTAGGTTTTTTCCCATCCTTTCACCTTTAGTCTGTGGATGTCTTTTTCTATGAGATGAGTCTCTTGCAGGCAGTGTATTGTTGGATCTTTCTTTTTAATCCATTCTGCCAATCTATGTCTTTTGATTGATGAGTTTAGGCCATTAACATTCAGGGTTATTATTGAGATATGATTTGTATTCCCAGTCATTTGGCTTATTTTTGGTTTTTAAGTTGGCTTGGTTTCTCCTTTGAGTGGTTTTTCTTTCAGAGGTAGTTCCTCCCTTTGCTGACCTCCATTGTTGTTTTTCATTTCCTCCTCATGGTATATTTTGTTGAGAACATTCTCAACAAATTCGCAGGTTTCTATTTTTAAGTTCTTTTAACTTTTGTTTATCATGGAAGGATTTTATTTCATCTTCAAATCTGAAGGTTAGTTTTGCTGGGTATAGGATTCTTGGTTGGCATCCATGTTCTTTCAGAGCTTGAAATATGTTGTTCCAGGCCCTTCTAGTATTTAGAGTCTGGGCTGAGAAGTCCACTGCTATCCGTATCGGTCTCCCCCTATATGTAATCTGATGCTTTTCTCTCGTGGTCTTCAAAATCCTATCTTTAGTTTGAATGTTAGGCATTTTCATTATAATGTGCCTTGGTGTGGATCTGTTGTGATTTTGTGCATTTGGTGTTCTGTAAGCCTCTTGTATTTGATTTTCCATTTCATTCTTCAGGTTTGGGAAATTTTCTGCTATTATTTCATTGAATAGGTTGTTCATTCCTTTGGTTTGTATCTCTGTGCCTTCCTCAATCCCAGTAATTCTTAAATTTGGTCTTTTCATGATGTCCCATAGTTCTTGGAGATTCTGTTCATGATTTCTTACCATCTTCTCTGTTTGGGCAACTTTGTTTTCAAGATTAAATATTTTGTCTTCATTGTCTGAGGTTCTGTCTTCCAAGTGTCTAGTCTTTTGGTGATGCTTTCCATTGAGTTTTTTTATTTGGTTTATTGTTTCCCTCAATTCAAGGATTTCTGTCTTTTTTTTTTTTTTTTGAGATTTTGTATCTCTTTGTTGAAATGCTCTTTTGCTTCCTGCAGTTGCTTTTTCAGCTTTTTGGTATTATCATTCATTGCCTGCATTTGCTCTCTTATCTCATCCTTTGCTTCACAAATCATCGTAATTATGTATAATCTGAAGTCCTTTTCTGACATTTCTTCTAACATACTGTCATTGGATTCTATTAATATAGAATCTAGATTTGTTTGGATCATTTTTTCCCCTTGTTTTTTCATGTTGTTCATGTATCTTCCCCTCTAGCAGTGCAGATCTGGGGTATTGCAGATTTCCCCTGTAGGCTTATAGTGGCCCTATAGGTTTCCAAAACCCTTTCTTTAAGGGAAGATCAATATTAGCAGTGCCCAGTTCAGACACTATGCAATCCTAGACCAAATAGCCCCTATGAGGACAATAACAACATTGTCATAATAAACAGAATGAGTTCAAATATTATCTTCAGTAAAATAAACAAATTTGCAATAAGGTCTGCAGTTTCTAATGGAGGACAAAGAGGATGCAGAGGGATGTAGCATGTAGCTGTTAATGGGATAAGAAAAGAATACACAGAAGTTCTAGATAATAGAAAGGGTAAGAGTGTAATCAAAAGAAATTGGATGTTAGCATGCAAAAAAGGGGAGAAAGAGACTCTGAGGGAACAGGTAAACAAAAAGAAAAGAGAGCAAGAAAAGTAAAGAAATAAAAACTTAAAATTTTTCAATAAGGAGAAAAAAGAAATTCTACATTATAACAGTCATATGGTAATGAAATCTCCCAGTCTTCAGTAGCCTGATGCATCTTTTAGTTCTTCTTGTGTAGTATATTTTTAAATATTTTTTGAAGTGCTGGCTTAGCAATCATGAATTCTTTTAGTTTATTCTTATTGTGTAAGTTTTTATTAACATTACTCATATAGTAATATTGACTGGCAATTATTTTTTTTGGATCGTGGAATATTGCTTTCCAAGCCCTCCTTGATTTTAGGATCTAATTGAGAAGTCAGAAGTGAACCTTATTGGTTTATCTCCAAATATGACCTAATAGTTTTCTCTTGAAGCTTTTAATATTTTTTCCTTATTTTCTATGTTAGGCATTTTGATTATGATGTGTTTTGGACAGTTTTGTTTTAATCTTATCTATTTGAAGTTATGTATGAATCCTGTATGTTGATGTCTATATCATTTCTCAAATTAGGAAAATTTTCTGCTATTTTTTTCCTGAAGAGATTCTTAATGATTTTAGTCTATTATCTCCATGTTCTCCTTATCTCAGTGACACTGAGATTTGGTCTCTTAATATTGTCCCAAACTATTATATATTCTGTTCATAGTCTTTTTTTTCTTCCTTTATTCTATACTGAGTATTCAAATCATATATCCCATCTTCAAGGTCTAACATCCTCTGTCTTTGAAGCCTGAAGTTCTGTTTTCTATGCAATCCCACCTGTTCATGATACTTTCAAGTGAATTTTTAATTTGATTTATTGTGTCTATCATTTCCAGAAGTTCTGATCAGTTTATTTTCAATATTTTTATTTATTTATTGAAATTGTCTTTCACCTGTATTTCCTCTCTTAACTTATTACTTTGATTTTCAGTTAGTTCATTGAACAATTTAGTCAGCAAAATTTAGTCAGTGAAAAACAACTTAGTTTTAGACTTTCTCTGGAATTTCATTCATTTCCATATCTGTGACTTTCTCTGTTGGGGGATTGTGAATTTGGGGGAAATATTTGTTTGCCTTTTTGTCATGTTTTTGGAGGATTTGGACTAGTGAGTCATTTGAGATGAATTCTTTCTCTTTTGTGCATGTATCCTTTGGTATATAGTTGTCCTTTGTGTTCTAGGGAATTCTCTCTGTTTTTGTTGTATAAGTAGGTGTCTGGGAATGGGATCTATAGTTCCCATGTAGTTGGCTCTACTTGAATCTTGGTTGTTGGTTTAGTTTTTTTTTTTTTTTTTTCCTCCCTTATTTTATGTGTTGAAGTGTTGTTGAGGCTTGATTGGGTCTAGTTCAAGTGTGTAATGACCAGTGTTTACTTTGACATCTATAACACACCAATTACCACCTGTAGAGGAATGGTGGAGTCAGCATCTAGGATCAGAACCAATGCTAAACAGCCATGAACTAGATCAGACATTAAACAGCAGATATCCACTATATTGTCTACTGTATTAATAATCACAATGGTATGACCAAAGTCATTAAGAATCTCTTCAGGAAAATAAGAGCAAAAAATTTTCCTCACTTGAGAAATGAGATAGACATCAATATACAGAATTCATATAGAACTCCAAATACATAAGATAAATCATATAATTCTGTCAGATGATGGAATTGCAATTCCTGAGGTGAAGAGAAAATAGATAAGGAAGATAGGCAATAGATAGGAAGGAAGGCAAGAGAAAGTTTGAAATATTTAAAAGGTGAACAGAGCAGAAGCAGGAGAGAGGTAGCAGATGACAGCAGTAAAGAAGGAGGAGTAAAGAAATAACTAAAAGTAACAAAAGAATGAAGGAAAGGAAGAGGGAACCAGAAAATTCCAGTTAGTGGGGATGAGAGTGAAAAGGCGGCAAGAAGAGGAACAAAAACCAAGGTACAAACAAATATAAGATCAAAACACACCAAATCCACATGAAATTTTACCCCACCAAAGTCAAACCAAGGCTAAATATGAAATTGGTAAAGAAGAAAACAATTAAAATGAAAGAAAATTTATTTGAATATATATTTTTGAAACTATCAGAGTCACAGATTGAAAAAAAGTAAAAAAAAATAGTAATAATAATAATAAAAGTACATTTGAAAAAGGAAAATGGGAGACAGAAAAACATCTTAATGAGAAATAAAGGACTTGTTTCCATCGAGGTGGTCAAAAATGCTGGCAAGGATAATATTCCTTGCTTACGCTGTTGGACCTTCCTTTGTATTTTAATTTTAATTCTTGGACTCTGGGCCAAGGGCTGAACATTGATAAGTCTCACTTCTTTGAGTTCTCACCACGCTGCCAGCCATTGTGGGCTGCGGCCAAAGCTGGTTGTGGTGGTTCTGTGCCTGGCTCACAGCACAGGATGGGACAGACCAGGGGTGGTGCGAATGATGTACTTCTCCAGTGGGGCTGGTCCAGGGTTCCAGCGGGAAGGTTCCATGGCAGGGGTGTGGTCTTCCCTGGCCTTGGGATCTCCGTCCGTGGGTACCTGAGACTTAATTCACATCTCTGTTACTGGGCGGATGCTGATCTCTGCTGGACTTCCGGGTCTCATGGGCTCCTGAAAATCCCTCTTTTAGGGCGAGGAGTCTAAACCTTCACAGGCCTCACATATTCACACTGTGGATGTGAGTCACCCAGGACCTGGTTACTGACGACTTTCCTGATGCTCCTATGGGACACCTGTAGCCACGGGGCTCTCTCTCCTTGGCGTCCCCAGCCTGGATTGCCCAGGTACAGTCCTCCAGTGCCTGTTTCAGTCACACAGGCCCAGCGCACTCTGGACCCCACAACAGACAACTGCTGGTCAGATGGCCACTTCCTTTATGAGCTCCCAGTCTCCAGCCTCTGCTTGCTGCCACGTGGCCACTTAGAAATGGTTCCTGCCATGCCCTGGGTCCCCCAGACTCTCCACTGTGAGCTGAGCAACTTGGTGGCTTTTCACTCCGCAGCTCCCCACCATCTCTGGCAGGTTAAGGCCAGCCTCCCTTGCTCTCCAAGACCCCAGACCACCATTGTTCACTGTGCTTCCTGTATGCCTGCACCCCCTTCCCCACGTGGCCAAGTTGGCACATCGCCAACATATTATTTCTTTCATAGATTTTGACTTTCTGTGTCTCTATAATTATTTTACTGTCCAACGTTGAATTTCAGTGAATTCCTGTAGTCACCCACCTGGCTGAGGAGCATCTTCCTGCTGTTTAAATCCGGTGCTGACGAGCAACTGGGGAGTGGGTCCTTCCTGGGCTCTGTGGCCTTCAGTCCCCTGATCATTAAGGTGGAGTGACAGTCCCCTGTGGTTTGTAGCATATTAAATAGTATCACTCACCTATCAGCCTCTATTCATTATTAGCATCTACTTGTTTATGTCGACATTGCTCAGTGCCTAGGAATGTGAAAATAAAACTCAGGAGCAGAGTGGATGCGATGCCTGTCCCTTCCAGTAGTAAGTTACGTTGGGGACAGCCGGGTGAAGTAATTTGCTAAAACCGCGTGAATCTCATTAAGACGTATACTCCAAAAAATAACGTCCATCTTAGTAGTCAGGTGCATCCAGTTCAGAATTAATAGGTAACAAGTTAGTTATTGAAAACCCACAAGCTAATACATAACAGCACACACTAAGGTTGTTTGTAACTGTGCCTCAAGTTGAACGGGATTTTAGAGCCCAGAATTTCAGGTAATCTAAAAGATTTAAACATTCCTGACTGAAATATTTTCTTTTACCATGAGGAATAATGATAGGTAGATGATAAAGTCTTTCCTTCATAAAAGAATAGCTCGATAAAAGTGGAAAGGGAGCAGTAATTCAAGGCAAAGAGAAAAGTGATGAAATTTCCAGTTTAGGGTGGAGCCGGATCATTTGTTCTCTGAGTGAGCATTGGTGGGTAGTCAGCTGTCAGGACAGTATTTGGATTCCTTTAGAGACATTGAAATGAGGACACTTTTAATGCTAACCTTTGCAATATGTAGGAAGTCATTTTATTTTTAAGTATTTCAATGAAATTAAAATTTTAGGGAAAAGCTTTTGAAATGCACAGGGAAGACCCACTGTTTCTAGAGATGGTTTTAAGAGGTACGCCCCAGGACGTCAGACCAGGGAGGCCACGTTGCCCACGCAGCTTCCCTAACACCACCTTCCTCGCACCGTCTCATCAGGATTGACCAACTGCTCCCAGCCCTCGGCGCAGAGTTACTGATTCATAAAATGTAATGCTTTACCCCAAATCACCCTGCCTTTAGTAAGCAGAGCATTTACATTTTTGTCTAACGCCGGCTGAATTATCTCGGTTTCCTTTGAAGTGGATTTTCTGCTTATTTTCAGATTTGCCTTCGTGATGCTAATTCTCCCCTCTCCACGGGGACCCCTCCTTGCCTGGCTGTGGTGATTGCGTTTTGGCTGAAGATCCGCTTCTGCAGTCGCGTTTGCCTGAACGGCAGCTCTGTTCCAAGCGTGCTCTTTCCTGGTCAGAAACACGCCGAACTCTCACCATCACTCCCCTCCTGCTCACATCGTGGGGAGCTTTTCAGGTGAATCAGCCAATGAACAGAACTGCTCCCTAGGTGTCCGAGCTCCCCACACTCTGCAGTTGCCGCAGAAGAAACCCGGCACCTGGCCCAGCCCGACTCTGATTAGCCAACAGGCGTGGCCCATGGGGACCAGAGGGAAGGAGCACCTCTGCCAGGGGCAGCTGCCGTGGAGGGCCTGGGGAGGTGAAGCAGCTTCTCCAGGAACTCAGAAGCCACGGCAGCAGGGACTGTGACAGAGCTTTGGTGTGGACGGATCGCAGCTTTGAGAGACCCCGAAATCATACTAGGCTGCTTGAATTTTATTCCAAGCCATTAGGAAGAGCTGGAAAATCTCCAGTCTCCGCTGCCCAGAAAATTGGTGTTGGAGAAGAGGGGTTTGGGCAGACATCGGATTCAGCAGCCCACCCAGCCTGTGGTGTGCACCGTGGGGCTGAGCGGAGGACAGCCGTGCACCCGCCCGGGCTGGGGAGGGAGTCGACAGCCAGGATGGACTGACCTGAGGAAGGTGAAGACCTGGAGGCCTCGGTTTCCTGGCCCGTGAGCTGATGAATGACGGGGCCTCTTCTGAGCTAGTTGATGCTTGGGTCGTTCACAGATACAGCACACAAACCTACTCCAATCCCCAGAGACCAATAAATACTTGAGCCCCAAAACATTACAGAGAAATAAAAAGAAATGAGATCATAAACACAAAAAGACATGGATGACTCTCAAAATGCATTTTTCTTAGTGAAAGGAGTATGTCTGAGAAAGCTGTGTGCTGTGTAGTATCCACTGTGTGTCTTTCTAGAAAAGGCAAGACCACAGCAATGACAGTAAGTCCCATGACTGCCAGGAACCCAGTGGGGACACGGGAGACCTCACTGGAGGACGCACAGGGGCTCCCTGGGCTGTTGAGGCTGTTCTGTGTGACGCTGTAAGGCCTTTGTCATGCCACGGTACATTTGTCAAGATCCAAGGGACTTATCGGCACTGAGTGATGAGTTTTGTTGTATTCCTTTTAAATATTTTTGAGCTTTATTTGGGGACTAAGTTACATAAAATCAACTTGACTCTTTTGAGGCTTGCATAAATAGAGGTTAGTTTATCATGAAGGCACAATAATGCTAATGGTGTTTAAAACTTATTAACAAAGATTCAAAATGCTAAAAATGAAAACTAGTAGAATCAAAAGAAGAAGTAGAAAAACACATCTGTAATCAGAGAATGTAACAGCCTTCTCTCAATGATTGATAGAATGCATAGACTAAAAAGCCAGTAGAAACTGATTTTAGTGAAAAACACTACCCAGCAACTTGGCTTTACTGACAATTATAAGAACACTGTCCCAAAAATTTTAGAGAAAAGGAATAATGTCAAAACAGTGGCCCTATCTTCCAAGTTAAAACACTAAAAATAAAGAAAATTACCCACAAGTCGTCAACAGGAAGAAAATAATAAATATAAGAGCAGAAATCAATGACATAGAAGGAAGTGAAAATAAGTTGGATGTTTGAAAAGGTCAATAAAAGTCTGGCTAGACAGCACAGGAGAAAAACAGAAGACATAAATTTCTAAAATCAGGGCCAAAAGAAAGGACATTACTATAGATCTTACAGACATTAAACAATAGTGTGGGAATACTGGGAACAACTTTATGTCAATCAGCATTAACAACTTAGATGGAATTGAAAAAAAAGGTCTGTAAAAACTTAAACTATTAAAATTTTCTCAAGAAAAATTAGATTATGGCCAAATGGCATCACTGGTGAATGCTACCAACATTTAAAGAAGAAATGAAAAAGAAAAGACTTCCTATTTTATAAGGCCATTCTCATTCTCATATCCCAACAAGACTCAAGTTTCCAGGGAGAAAAACATCTCTTCAAACCAAGATGCTTCATAAACACAACACACACACACACATGCACCCTTAACAAACCAAATGTAGCAACCGACTAAGAGAACGACGCGTTTTCACTAGGCTGGCTCTGTCTTAACATTGCAAAATCGGTCTAACATTCAAATACTACCGTTATTCGCCACATTAACAGATAAAAAAGAAAAAGCATATCATAATCTCAACAAAAGCAGAAAACATATTTGAAAAAATTCAGCATCAATGTATGGTGAAAAAAAACCTTTTCAAACTAGAAATACAAAGAAATTTTCTCAATATAATGAAGGACGGCTGTGAAAACCCACAGCTAACATGAAACTTAAAACTGATTTTTTCCCCCCTAAGATCAACAAGAAGACAAGTATGTCCACTCTCATCTCGTCTGCACTGTTGTGCCAGCCAGGTCAATAAGACAAAAATAAACTACAAACAAGCAAGTAATAACTGTCTTACGGATGGGAAAGAAAGAAATAAAGCTGTCTGTTCACAGAAAATGTGATTTTCTTTGTAGAGCATCCTAAAGGATCTACAAAAAAAGGTATCAGAACCAATCAGATTAACAAGTTGCAGGTCAATATAAAGTTTCAACTTTTTAATGGTAGCATTGGAAAATTGAAAATTAAAATAAAATGTCAATTACAATAGTATATGTATATGGAATATTTGGGGATAAATATATCAAAATATATGAAGACCCAGACCCTGAGAACCATAAGACACTGTTGAGAGAGTTGAAAGCAGACCTGAATAAATGCAGAAATCACCCGCGGTCACGGACTGGGAGACTCAGTATCATTAAGATGTCAGTTATCCTCACACTCATCTGTAGACACAAGGAACTGTCAACTAAAATCCAAACAGGCCTTTCTATTTTTATTTTAATTTTATTTTTTTTAAGAAAAGGATAAGTAGACTCTAAGAATATCTGAATCAATTTTTTTAAAAAAGAACAAGATCAGAGGCCTTCTGTATCTGCTATCAACACTCCCCATAAAGCTACAGTAATTAGGATAGTGTAGTGTTGGCAAAACACAAACAGACACACTAATCAGGGGAATAGGAGAAAGTTCAGAAATAGATGCACCTAAAATATTCTGGGACAATTCCACAGTAAGAATGATAATCGTTTCAATACATAATGCTGGAACAATTGCTTGACAATATGCCCCTAAATTTTCATACACATATGACAAAAATTGACAAAAAATACATAAATGTACCTTTAATTATAATACATTTTAAATAATTCTTAATGACCTTTATTTAGGTAAAAAGTTACTGAGTAGGATACAGACAGTACCTACTATTTTAAAATACCTAATTTGAACTTCATTGAAATTTAAAATTTTTGCTTTTCGAAGGACACTTTGAAGAAAATGAAAAGGCAAGCTACAGATTGGGAAAAATATTTGCAAAACATATCAGAACATATAGAAAAATCTTAAATACAATGATAAAAAGATAAATGATTAAAAATGGACCAAAGATTTAGACACCATCAAAAAGGATATCCAAAGGGCAAGTTTGTACATAAAATAAAGCCAACATCATTATCTGTTTGGGAACTATAAATCAAAATTCGGATGAAATACTAAATATATAGGATAGACAGTGAAATAGAGGCAGGCTGTTAAGGCCTTGAGTTCCCTCAAAAAGGACTTCTCTAAATGTATAGGATGCTGTATAAAA
This sequence comes from Sciurus carolinensis, assembly GCF_902686445.1. Taxonomy (NCBI): domain Eukaryota; kingdom Metazoa; phylum Chordata; class Mammalia; order Rodentia; family Sciuridae; genus Sciurus; species Sciurus carolinensis. Next base: position 172,028,799 of record NC_062217.1, on the reverse strand, counting down.
ATTAACCTGTAGAAAAATTCCAAACCTCCCAGCCTACTATCCTTTGTCCCAGAAAGGTGGGAAAAAGTGTCCTTTGTCCCAAAGACAAAGGAAGAAGAAATACAGGAGAGACCTGAGGGAAGGCTACAAACTCAAGGGCCAAAAAGACACAACTAATCAGAATATCCCAGCCAAACCAATAGCTTTGACACTTTCCAATACCTGATTAACCAACACCTGATCAACATCATTGACCTGTACCTCTGTAAACCCCTAGATAGTACAGTAAGTAGCAACATGCTATTGGGTCCCCTCTCACCCAGGGAGAGCTCTGTTTCTTTTCTTCTCTTTTAATAAATCCTACTCTTTCAGACTCACTCTTCATCATCCATGGATTTCAGACTTAAAATTCTCAACATAAGAACCCCAAAAGAAGTCCCTGGTCAGCAGCTGGGTCTGCTGAAACACTGAGCAGGCACTGCCTGCTATGGAGAACTACAATGGCCAGATCCTGCTGTCAGTTCACCACTGTTAATAACCCAGTCCTGCCTGCCAAGACCAATCCAAGCCCGCAGGAGCCCCTGCTGTGAAGAGCTGCTACCTCCTCCGCTACAGAAGAAGAGACCTTGTCCTTGGTTGCAGCAGCAGGGGCAGAGAATCTGTTTTCACCTCTAACTATGGTTTCAATACGCACGTATTGGTTTCATACATACAGGAATAATTAAAATTTTAAAAGCCTGAAATTCAAATTGGTTGTGAGGATGTGGAGCAACTGGAGCTTGTGTGCATGGTAGGAATGCAAAATGGTACAAAGACTCTGGAATAGAGTGTGACAGCTTTTCATGAGCCAACCCTACACCTACCATGTGATCCAGTTATTCCACTCTTGGATATTTATTTACTCAAGAGAAATGAAAAGATAAGACCCTCTGAAGGCTTTTATTCTAATATTCAGACTACTTAATTCATCATAGCCAGAAACTGTGAGTAATCCAAGTATCCATCAACTAGCCCATAAACGGACTTTGAAGCAAAACCAAAAGAACATCTTGATACAAAATGGTTCAAAAGGCAAGTTGAAAAACATTGAAAAGGAAAGAAATATTTAAGTAACTTGAAAACTGATCCAGATACCAAATGATCAGAAAAACCTTGGATTATACCAGAATCGCTGACTATTTTAAGAAAAATAAAATTTGCTTATTTTCAAGTAAACTTATTTTGTCAGGCTAATGTGCAATAGGCAACTTCAATAATGAGAAGATATTTTAATTAGCCTATCAACTTTGCATGTAAATGAATGCATGAAAATACTTTGTTCTCTTGAGTAGCTTAAACATACCCTCTCTAATCTTATTTACATTCTTAATTTGCTTTGCAAATTTTTCATTACCCAGATAAAATTCAAGTGGTCACAAATTGAGAATAGAAATATCTGAATTAATGAGGTTTTCCTATGTCCCTCTTTTAGATTATGTACTTCATGGCTTCTTAAAGAGAAGAGTTTGGTTCCAAAGTTCCCCTGGTGCCTGGCAGATTTCCTGGGTCTTCACACTCTGTGTGTATCTGCCTGGTTTGTGCCAATGGCTTTGTCAGCAGAAAACATTTGACTGTTTTCCCCTTAGAGCTAAAATTATGTGATATAAAGAATAAAGAAAAGCACAAAACAATATTTGGACAAGCTCCCCAATCATCAACATATTCCAAATAAAGATCATTCAGATTACATTGTGTTGAAATACTTACTAATTTCAGTAAAATGTTGACTTCTCCTCCCAAGGGTTTGGTAGTCTTGGATTCTTTTCTGGGACGTGCCTGTGTCCCCTCTCCTCCTCTCAGGTGGCAAGAGTGCAGCTACTGATCTCATTGAAGACCTCCGACCCCTGGGCCAGAAAAGCAGCCTCTAACTCACTCACCCCGGGAATCTCCTTGAACCCCTCCCTCCTCTCCTGGGAGATTTCCTGCCTCTGTCCTTAAATCTGTCCTCATTTGTTTTAAAATTTATCCACTCCTGGAGGAGCCCACTTGAGAACTGGGTTCGGGCTTACTAAAAGTTTCCGTGGTTACCTAAAGGAATGCAAGTTGTGCTTTGTGATTGGCATACTCCTTCAACAACTTTTTATTGAGTTAATGCAATAAGCCCTGAAAAACAAGTCTTAGATTTCATAGAATTCATATTTTAGTTGGGGGAAGAAAATAAAAAAAGACTATAACATTAAATACAATGTTAGACAGTAATAGAGATAGGCAAAAAAAAAAAAAAAAAAAAAAAAAAAAAAATGGAAAGAAGGGAAGGGCATTGGTGTGAGCCATTTAGCTGAGGTGACAGGGAAGGCATTGCTGCCGAGGGAGCGAGCAGAGCAGGAAGCGAGCCGAGCTGGAGAAGAGGGAACAGCAGCGAGGCAGGGCAGGGAGTCTACCAGGGACCTGGGTAGAGGGTGCTGCTGTGGTGAGCGGCAGCTGGGACAGGTAGCTGCCGGTGGAGGACCAAGGGCAGGGTGAGCTTGGGGGAAGGAAGGGCGTCAGGCAGGTGGTGAAGACCAGGCAGGTGGTGGAAGACCATGCCGGGTTCCATTTAAGCACACCTGATTTTATTGAAAATGTGAATGGGAGACATGGGTGAAAGATAGAGACACCGGCTTCCCCAAATTGCCCACAGCCCTGCTCTTCCGCACCTGTTTAAACACAAGCTTTCCCAAACTGCCCACAGCCCCGGTTGTAAAAATGGTAAAGAATGTATAAACACAGACCTCTCTCGTCTTATCTGTGAAGGCCAGGGGAGCTGACCTGAGAACAAACTTTGCTAACGATAACCCTCCTCCCGGAGGTCAGAGCAACTCAGAACTTAAGATAACTTGCTTTACAATTGTATATGTTAGCTATTTAGGAAGAACACTGTATAACTGCTTGCCTTTTATTATATAAACCCTGCTAACGAAGGCTGGGGGGCCTCTCTTAGCGTCACTGGTTAAGGACGCAGAGGACCAAGCTCGAGCTTGCTAATAAATGACTCTTTGCTGCTTGCATTGATCGTGGTCTCTGGTGGTCTTTGCGGGGTCTCGAGCCTTCGGGCACAACATATGGGGGCTCGTCCGGGATACCCCAAACCCACCTAGACACCTGATCATAGAGTCATTCAGCCGGTGAGTAAGGCATTGCCGTGTGTTTTCTGGTCTGGATTGCCTGCAGGTTCTGGTTCTGGGCTGGCACAGTCCTGGCGGACGCGCTATAGGACCCCAGCAGGGTCTCGGGAGACGTCCCCTCGACCCGTCGGGCGACTTTGTCGCATTTTGGTGACTCTGGCATCTGGGCAGCTGTGCTGCATTTGGGCGACTTTGTCGCATTTGAGTAACTCTTTGTCCCATTTGGGTGTTGTATTGTGCCTGGGCAACTCTTTGAGATCGGAAATTGTTTTTGTTGGCTAGCCAATTTTTGATTTAGCGCGCTACGTGTCTGTCTGTTTGTGTTTTGTACTGTGTGGTCTTTACTCTTGCCTTCTATCAAGTTCTTCATTGTGTTAGTCTGTTACAATTCACCACCGTTCCTCCCTCCCAGCTCCTCTTCCAGCGCTCCTGTGGCGGCGGCGGCAGCAGCGGTGGTGGCTCGGGGCGGGCGCCAGCCACATCCCCTGGCCACATCCCCCGGCAGCGGCGGCGGCTGCGCACCGTTCCTCACTCTCAAACTTCTCATCTCCAATCTGGAGGAAGACGGGTCTATAGGTCTCCTGATAGAAAGGAGCAATACTAATCAATGGTCAAATTCATTTCATCCTTTTGGAATTATACAGGAAACAGGTTTTCAACCGGATAGACGACCAGCGGCAGCTCTCTGCTGTGACGACATTTCCAATCCACATCGGCGTCGTCTGGCTCGGTTTCTTTTTACCTAACCCTTACATCTCTTCTCCTCTCAATAGTTGGATATTTAATTGTTATAGAGATGGGCCAAACTCAAAGTACCCCTTTGACTATCATGGTCAGCCATTTTGAGGAGGTTCAAGCCAGAGCACGTAATTTGTCAGTTGAAATCAGTAAAAGAAAACTTGTAACTTTTTGCAAGTCAGATTGGCCCACCTTCCAAGTGGGATGGCCCCCAGAGGGAACCTTCCACCTCCCAACTATCCAAAAGGTCAAAGATAAAATCTTCCAATCAGGAAAAATTGGCCACCCAGATCAAATTCCCTACATTTTAACCTGGGAGAACTTGGTAGATAATAACCCTCCAACCTGGCTTTCTCCCTTCCTACCACCGCCGCCCTCCCCCACAACTAAGATGCTTGCCCTAAAGAAGTTAGATTCGTCAGAAAAGCCCACAGCTCCCCACCCTATTCTCCCGGAGGATGATCCAGACCCCCTTCTTGTTAATCCTCCCCCTTATATGCAAGCCCCTATTCCTCCTCAGGACCCAGGACCGGAGGCTACAGAAGAGAGAGAAGCGGCTACGTCCGAAAACGAGGAAGAAAGAACTGGCTCGGGAGGGCTGGCAAGGCGAACGCGGAGCCGAGCTCAGCGGGCAGCCGGCCCCTCCCGACCAGAAGCTCCAGATTCCACGGTCGCTCTGCCGCTCCGAGAAACTGGGCCGCCAGACAATGCTGGCAACCCCCGGCTTCAATATTGGCCCTTCTCTACAAGCGATTTATATAATTGGAAAAATCAAAATGCTAAATTTTCCGACAATCCTAAAGACTTGATTTCCCTTTTAGATAGTGTCATGTTTACACATCAGCCTACTTGGGATGACTGTCAGCAGCTACTCCGGATTTTGTTCACAACCGAGGAACGTGAAAGAATCCAGATGGAAGCCAGAAAGTTGGTCCCAGGAGACGATGGACAACCCACTGTAAACCCTGATTTAATTAATGCTTCTTTCCCCTTGTCCAGGCCTCCGCAAGATGAATGGAACTACAATACGGCTGAAGGTAAGGAGAGACTCCGGGTTTATCGCCAGACTCTAATGGGGGGTCTCCGAGCAGCAGCTCGCAAACCCACTAATTTGGCCAAGGTGTATTCAGTCATGCAAGAAAAACAGGAATCACCTTCAGCTTATTTAGAAAGATTGATGGAAGCATTTAGACAGTATACTCCTATGAATCCAGAGTCCCCAGAGAATCAGGCAGCAGTAGTAATGAGCTTTGTTAACCAGGCAGCACCGGACATAAGGCGTAAGCTACAAAGAATAGAGGATTTGGAAGGGAAAAGTATTCAAGACTTAATGAGAATAGCCCAGCGGGTATTCAATAACAGAGATGCACCAGAGGAAAAGCAGCTTAGGGCTACTAGGGAGATGACCAAAGCATTAGCAGTAGCAGTGCAGGGAGGGAGAGCAGAAAGAGAAGGAAACAGACTCCCGAGTAATCGACCACCACTTGGGAACTCCAGAGTGCATGATCTGGGTCAGAATCAGTGCGCCTACTGTAAGGAGGAAGGCCATTGGGCTAGAGATTGCCCTAAAAAGAGGAACCATAGAACCAGAGATGGTAAATGGACAACTAGGAGACCATCAGTCCTGGTCACCCGAGATGAAATGCATGATTAGGGGCGACGGGGTTCGGAACCCCTCCCCGAACCTAGGGTAACTCTGAAAGTGGAGGGGACTCCAGTGCAGTTTTTGGTGGATACAGGAGCTCAATATTCAGCCTTGACTGACCCTCAAGGAAAGATATCAACAAGCACCTCATGGGTGCAAGGGGCTACAGGGATTAAAAAGTGCCCTTGGACAACCAAAAGAACAGTAGACTTGGGAACGGGAAAAGTGTCTCACTCGTTCTTAGTCATACCTGACAGCCCCTATCCCTTGTTGGGAAGAGATTTATTAACCAAAATCGGGGCTCAAATTAATTTTCACCCTGAAGGTGCCCAGGTAACCGATGGGCAAGGAAAATTGCTACCTATGCTAACTCTTACTTTGGAGGAGGAATATCGGTTACACCAGCAGCCGCGGTCCCCTGATAAAAACATTGAAGACTGGGTAAGGCGGTTTCCAGATGCCTGGGCAGAGACTGGGGGAATTGGGTTGGCTAAACATCGGCCCGCCCTCTATATAGAAATAAAACCAGGAGCTAACCCCGTTAGGGTTAAACAATACTCCATGCCCAGGGAAGCTCAAATAGGAATAACCCCCCATATCCGGCGACTGCTGAACCAAGGAGTACTACGTCCTTGCCGATCGGCATGGAACACCCCCCTGCTTCCAATACGGAAGCCTAACTCAAACGAGTACCGCCCAGTTCAGGACTTAAGAGAAGTAAACAAAAGGGTGGCAGACATACACCCTACTGTGCCTAATCCGTACACACTTCTGAGTGCGCTTCCCCCTTACAGACAATGGTATACGGTGCTGGATTTAAAAGATGCCTTTTTCAGCCTGCCTCTAGCTCCAAAGAGCCAAGAGCTATTTGCCTTTGAATGGACAGACATTGATGAGGGTATAAATGGACAACTTACCTGGACGAGATTGCCGCAAGGATTCAAAAATTCTCCCACCTTGTTTGACGAAGCTCTACATGAGGACTTGGGTGAGTTCAGGCAAAATCATCCCAACCTAACTTTGTTACAATATGTAGATGATCTCCTTATAGCTGCTGAAAACTGGGATGAATGCATCCAAGGGACAGAAGATTTACTCCAGACACTGGGCACCTTGGGATATCGGGCGTCAGCAAAGAAAGCTCAAATCTGCAGACCTGAGGCACCCTCAGCACTCAACCCTGCTACACTGCTTCCTGACCCTGACCTGGACACACCCATACATGACTGCTCGGAAATCCTAGCCCAGGTTCATGGGCTCAGAGAAGACCTGCAAGATTATCCGCTGCTTGATGCAGATGCAGTATGGTTCACGGATGGGAGCAGCTTTCTACATCAGGGTCAAAGGTATGCGGGTGCAGCAGTAGTGACTGAGACAGAGGTGATTTGGGCTGAGCCCCTACCAATAGGCACCTCTGCCCAGAAGGCAGAACTGATAGCCATGACTAAGGCCCTAATGATGGGAAAAGACAAAAAATTGACTGTATACACGGACAGTCGTTATGCCTTTGCAACTGCCCATATTCATGGGGCTATTTACAGAGAAAGGGGAATGCTAACTGCAGAGGGGAAATCTATTAAAAACAAGGAAGAAATTGTGTCCCTGATAGACGCCCTCTGGTTACCCAAGAAATTGGCTATCGTACATTGCCCTGGGCATCAAAAACCATCTGATCCAGTATCCAGGGGCAACTGCTTAGCAGACAAAGTGGCACGTGAAATAGCCCTCCAGAGAGACTTGATCACGGTTGCTCAACTCCCAGACTCTGGCCCACGAACCCTCCCAAAAGACCCAACCTACACGGAAGAGGACTTATCATGGATTCGCCAGCAACCACTAGCCCAATGCTCAGATGGATGGTGGAAAGACTCTGAAAACCGGATAATACTTCCAGAGCTGATGGGGCAGAAAGTGTTGTGCAGGCTCCACCAGACCACCCACATGGGGACAAGAAAATTACAGGACTTGATGCTGCAAGCAGGAATTAAAATTAAAGGTGTACAAAATAAGATAGAACAGATCGTCAAAAGTTGCAGGGTTTGTAAGTTAACAAATGCAGGATATAGCAAAGGGGAATCCGGAAATAGATTAAGGGGGGATAGGCCAGGGGCATATTGGGAAGTTGATTTCACTGAAGTAAAACCTGGAAGGTATGGGTATAAATATCTAGATACTTTTTCAGGATGGGTTGAAGCATTCCCCACCAAGCGGGAAACGGCGCAGATAGTGGCTAAAAAGATTTTAGAGGACCTCCTGCCAAGGTATGGATTTCCCGTGATGATAGGGTCTGACAACGGGCCAGCGTTTACTTCACAGGTAAGTCAGGGGCTGGCTTCAGTACTTGGGGCAAATTGGAAACTGCATTGTGCTTATCGACCCCAAAGCTCAGGACAGGTAGAGAGAATGAACAGAACTTTAAAAGAGACCTTAACCAAATTAACCCTGGAGACTGGCGGTAACTGGGTGGCTCTCCTTCCCTATGCCCTATATCGGGTGCGTAATTCTCCCTATAAGATGGGACTCACCCCTTATGAAATCATGTTTGGGACCCCGCCTCCAATACTCCCTGATCTGACTAAGCGGCTTTTAACAGAAGAAACTGTGGATGATTTTGAACTTTTATCTTCCCTCCAGGCCCTGCAGAGGGCCCACAGAGAAGTCTGGCCTAAGCTCAAAAGTCTGTACGAGTCAGGCCCGCCTCCTGTTCCTCACAACTTCCACCCGGGTGATTGGGTCCTAGTGAAGCGACACCGACAGAGTAACTTGGAGCCGCGGTGGAAGGGCCCCTACATGGTCATTTTGACTACACCCACCGCCCTCAAAGTCGACGGCATCGCCTCCTGGATTCATCACACCCATGCCAAGTTGACTGAACCCCTTTCTGACATCGTGCTTCCTGCCCTAGACGACTCTGCCTGGAGAGTGGACAGGTCTAAGGACAACCCACTGAAGATCAAGCTTTGCCGCCGCAGACTGTGACTATGTTCTTGCTTTTACTTTGTTCTTTCATTCTTGCCACAACCATAGCTGTGGCTCCAGTTTTGGAGCCACCAACTTGAGCCCATATCAGCCTTATGAAATCACCTGGGAAGTAACTAACCCAGCGGCAAAGGTTCCCAGCTTGACTGTGACTGAATACCACCCTTTATGGACGTGGTGGCCTGAACTGCAAGTAGACCTTTGTACCTTAGCAAATGGGGCTTTTTCAGTGCGAACAGGTACTATTGGTGTTAATGAAGAATTACATCTAAGTAAGCGGGCCCTTACAGATACAGTTAGTGGGAGAACAAGAAAATTTAACTGTGCTTATACCCGCGGGAGGGAGGAACTTCAGCGTCTCCCCTTCTATGTGTGTCCTGGTTATTCTCACCAGAAAGAATGTGGAGGGGAAGAATCTTATTTCTGTGCTAAGTGGGGATGTGAAACTACAGGGCAGGCTTATTGGATAAAAGCCTCTCGTGACTTAATTGAAGTCAAGCGAGGGAAAAAACCAGATTCATGTAACAATAGGTGTAACCCCCTCTCCATCACCTTCACCGATAAGGGAAAGCGGGACAAACAATGGATAAAAACCCGATCATGGGGGTTACGCCTCTATGCTGAGGGACCTGATTTGGGGGTAGTGTTCACTGTTCGAATGATTATAAAGGTTTTCACCCAGCCATTAGGGCCTAACCCCATTTTACACCTTCCAGTTCAAAGAGTCCCGGTTATCCCCCCCACCCAAGGTCCAAAAATTAGTAAATTAGTTACTAGCCTCCCAAATACCCCACAACCGACCACCCACTCCTTAAGTGCCCCCTACGTAAGAACTAAACAACCCCATGAACAGTCGATTGTGGATCCAATTCAAACGGAAGCTCATCCCCTTCTGAGCCTTTTGTCTTGGTCCTTCCTGGTGCTCAATGCCACCTATCCTAATTTGACCAGGTCCTGCTGGCTCTGCTACGACACTGTCCCCCCATATTATGAGGGAGTAGCAGTGCAAGCGCATGTTACTATCTCCACCAAGCTCCAGGATTGCCGCTGGCGATCTACACAGTCCCTAACCCTAGAACAAGTGTCAGGGCAAGGGCTCTGTTTAGGAGCAGTGCCCCATGCCAGCCGGTCCCTCTGTCGTTTGACATGGAAAATCCAACCGGAGGAAGAAAACTCTTTTATAATCCCCCACAACGATACATGGTGGGCTTGCTCCTCTGGACTCACCCCCTGCGTCCACTGGAATGTGTTAAAACAGTCAAAGGATTATTGTGTTCTAGTCAGATTGGTTCCGCGGCTAATTTACCATGAGCACCAAAGTTTTATGACTATGATTGAACAAGGATGGGGCCTGAAACAAAACGCTATTCGACACAAACGGGAACCTATTACCACGTTAACTCTTAGTCTGCTGTTCGGGGCTAGCTTGGGAGGGCTAGGAACTGGAGTAGCATCCTTGGTTACTCAGAACAGACATTACTCCAATCTAAGAGCAGCGATAGATGCAGATATGGAGCGTTTGGAAGATTCAATCTCTCATTTAGAACAATCTTTAACTTCCCTAGCTGAAGTGGTCTTGCAAAACAGAAGAGGTTTGGACTTAGTATTCTTACAACAAGGAGGCCTATGTGTGGCTCTAGGGGAAGAATGTTGCTTTTATATAGATCACTCTGGAATAATTAAGGATAACATGGCAAAAGTCAGAGAAGGACTAGCAAACAGAAAGAAAGAACGGGAAGCTAGTCAGAACTGGTTTGAATCCTGGTTCAATTTTTCCCCTTGGTTAACTACTCTGGTGTCTGCTGTGGTAGGACCCCTATTATTGTTGCTACTAGCTTTAACTATAGGACCTTGTATGGTCAATAAGTTAATTGCTTTTATTAAGGAAAGAATAAATACAGTACAGCTAATGGTGCTAAGGGCCCAATATCAGCCCGTGAAGCCGCAGCAAGGGTTAAAGTAATAGAGACCCAAGATTGGCTCTCTAAATGCTCTTGGAGAGGGGGGAATGAAAGATAGAGACACCGGCTTCCCCAAATTGCCCACAGCCCTGCTCTTCCGCACCTGTTTAAACACAAGCTTTCCCAAACTGCCCACAGCCCCGGTTGTAAAAATGGTAAAGAATGTATAAACACAGACCTCTCTCGTCTTATCTGTGAAGGCCAGGGGAGCTGACCTGAGAACAAACTTTGCTAACGATAACCCTCCTCCCGGAGGTCAGAGCAACTCAGAACTTAAGATAACTTGCTTTACAATTGTATATGTTAGCTATTTAGGAAGAACACTGTATAACTGCTTGCCTTTTATTATATAAACCCTGCTAACGAAGGCTGGGGGGCCTCTCTTAGCGTCACTGGTTAAGGACGCAGAGGACCAAGCTCGAGCTTGCTAATAAATGACTCTTTGCTGCTTGCATTGATCGTGGTCTCTGGTGGTCTTTGCGGGGTCTCGAGCCTTCGGGCACAACAATGGGAATCCTCTGGGAACCAGGAGGAGGGAAGGGGAAACCTTTGGGGATTAGGAGGAGGGAAGGGACCACACACCTTGTATTTCATAAGGACCAAACTGGCTGCAGAAAAGAAGAGGGTCTGCTGAAGAGGAAGGGATAACACAGGGTGATCCGCTGGAAGGCTCTCATGTTGGGAGAGGGGAGGTGGTAAGAAGTGGACAGATTTAGGATGTCCTCAGGAGGCAGAGCCATGCGGGTTTGTATTGCTGCAATGAAATATTTGTAAATTTTGTTTTCACTGAAAATGTGACCTATTTATGGCCTGGTTCCCATCTGGCCTTCGAGTGGCTTCAGAGCAGGCACTACATGGTCTTCCTTGGCTCCTACCAGGACTTTGACTTGGCCGGAGCTCCACTGGCACTGAGAATCTTCTGTCTGGGTCTCCGAACGCCCACCCAGTAGTGGCTGCAGTGAGCAGTGAGCCCTCCTCAGGTCTGGGCGTGCGCACATCACTGTTTGACACGGGGCTGTGTTGTTCCATTCAGGTGTCTCAACCTCCCAGTGCTGTGGATGCTACCGTTACCCCTGCTGAACACAAAGGTGAAGAAGTAACTCGCCCAGGGTGACACCACAGTAAGCAGAGCAGCTGAAGTTCACCCGGGCGGAGTCCTGTTCTGGTGTGTCCTGTCCCGTGCTCCTCCTCATCTCCTAGTGCCCGCTGGCCTGCCGAGGACGGCGGAGGGAGGGAGGACGGAGGTGTGCCCTTCTTGGTTTTCAAGGGACAGTGTATGTCAGTTTCAGAAGAAGGCGAATTGCCTGGATCACCTTTTCTGTGTGTTTCTATGATGCAGGCAGGCCAGGTGGGCTGCATCACGACACCGCTGCCAAAATCCCTGGCAAGTTCATGGTCTGCCCGCTTCTAGAGCAAAGAGGCACCACTCTGCTGGCCCCTCACCACCCAGCCTCCCTGCACCCTGGGCCTCCCCGTCCTCTGCTCCCTGCTGCCCACAGATCACTCCTGCTAGCTCCAAGCCTTGGGAGGCAGGATGCAGCTGGGTAACTCAATTCCACCAGCCACAGGGTGGCCTCGAGGGCAGGGGCTGCCATGGACCTGACTGGGAAGGCAGGACGTCCCCAGCAGCCCAGCCTGACAGTGACCCAAGAAGTTTCGCCCATATTTTGATATTTTGAAGGGTGGGTCTGAATACTCACCCCCTTTGAGCCTGTTGGTTCCCTTCTGTGTCTAGGACTGGACATCCTGACTGGCTCCTCAAGCCTCTCTCCTTCTGTTCCCAACCAGGATCCCATGGGAGGTTACAAAATGCACCACCCAGGATGCTTAAGGATGTCCCATCCAGGAGCACTGAAGGGCTCCAAGTACGGGAACACGAGCCCAGTAGGAGGGTCATGGTGGCTGGGGACAAAACAACCCTAACAAAGATCCCCACACCAGATACCCGGAACCTGTGAATATCACCTTATTGGGCAATGGGGGGGGGCATTTTGTCATATGGCAAAATATATGAGTAAGTTTGGGACTTCAAGAGGAGGGGCTTAACCTACTTGTCCTGGTGGACCCTAAATGCCATCGCATGAATCCTTTTAAGAGGGGCATGGGAGCCAGATGCAGTGGTACATGCTCATAATCCCAATGACTCAGAAGGCTGAGGCAGGAGGATCAGAAGTTCAAAGGCAGCCTTAGCAACTTAGCAAGACACTGAGCAACTTAGTGAGACTCTGTCTCAAAAAAATTAAAAATAAAAAGGGGCTGGGGATGTGGCTCAGTGGTATCCCCCCAAAAAAGAGGGGCACTGGGCAGGTTTGGCACAGAGCGGAAAGTGATGTGAAGATAGGGGCAGGGTCTGAGGAGATGCAGCCAACCTAGCTACAGTCACAGCACCAGGACCTGGAAGAGACAAGGAGTGGATTCTTCCCTAGAGTCTCCCCAGGGAATGCAAACCTGCTGATGCTTTTCTTCTTTTCTTTCATTTTTCTTTTTTTTTTCTTTTTGAGGTGCTGGGGATTGAACCCAGGGCCTTGTGCTTGTAAGGCAAGAACTCTACTAACTGAGCTTTCTCCCCAGTTCACTGCTGATGCTTTGATGCTGGACATCAGGCTTCCAGAACAGCAGGGAAACATGTTTCTGTCATCTTCAATCCTCCAGTTCATGGTAACTTTTTAGAAAGCCGTAGAAACGAGGTCAGGGCCTGGTGAGCTTTGTTGTGCCCCGGCAACCATGACCCTTCTACTGGGCTCAAGTCTTCCTGAGCGTGGAGCCTTCAGTGCCTGCTGGACGGGGCCTCCTTAGGTATGCATGATCACCACAGCGGGCACGGAGAGGGGCCAGTCCAGCTCTGGTGGCACACAGTCAGAACAGGGGGCTGGGGATAGGTTCTACCTTTGCAAAAACTTCATCTCCCACCTTGGGTACAAAAACCTTAATGCAAACCCGAGGCTTCCATCTCCTTCCCAGCCATGATGGGTTAAGCACCTGCATGGCATACAAGAGATGTCCCAGGGGCTGAGAAAACAATGAGTAAGGTAGATGAGGTCCTTGGTTTTGTGGGGCTCCTGTCCTTGCGGGGCATGCAAAGCAGGAGAACGTTATTTAAACATGATTTCAGAGGCATACACGGGAGCCCAATTCAATCTGACCAAAGCTAAAAGAATTTACTGGGTCATGTAGTGGCAAACCCAAGGGCCAAATCAGCTTAGGCTTTAGGGCAACGTCAAACCATCATCGTTTTCTCCCTGACTTGGTCAGACCTGCTGGGATCATTTCTAATTCTCCCTCCACACGAGCCTGCATGTACCCTCCAGCTTCTGCCTCGGGGTAAGAGAAGGGGTGACTCCAAAGAACATCTTCAGAAAGGCCCTCATTGGCCTGGTCTGGTCATGTGCCCACCTCCCAACCAATCACTGTGGCTCAGAGGGTGCAGGTGAGTTCAACCTCCCCCTGGCAGTGGGATTGGATGAGATTATGATTGGCACTCCCCTGGGGAGGATGAGCCCACCTACCGCATGGCTCTGGCTTCTGCCAGACTTTTCTGCATCCTAATCCTGATTCTGCACTCTCAGGTGTCCTCCCTTATCCCAGGGAGAGAAGGCCCGGGAGGAAGGGAGAGGCCGGTTCACCAGGAATTTGTCCCTGGCACTGCTTTGGGGAGTGGCGTGTGTCCGTGTGCTGAGAATCCACCCTCGCTGTCTTGAAGGATCCCATTCAGAGCAGGCGCTTTCCATCAGCGCGATCCGGCCAGGAGGGGAGGAGGAACACCAAAGACAGGGCTGCGGTGACAGTTCTCTCAGGTCACACAAGTTGCTGACCGGAAGTCCTTCCTTCTTAAGCCCCAGCAGGGAGGGAACAATCTGTTCATATCTTTAAAAAAAAAGCACTGGCTTCCCAGCTGAGCAGCATGGGGTCATCTCAGAGGATTTTGCCAGGAGAGCCAGCAGGCTGGCACAGACTGACATTGACACGCACCGCGTTAGCCGTGGAAAGACCGTGTCCCCATGCAGGCCGACCCGAGGTCCGCACGATGCAGTTGCTGGACGAACAGCCGCCATATCACGGTGCTGGGGAAAATGTCTGAGGCATCGACCACCCCCGCGCCAGGGCCGGGAGAGAGAGCAGACCTGACTGCAGACGGGCCAGAACCCGGAGATCAAGATCCGGCCGCGGCTACGCGCAGCTCTTGCGTTCAGAGGTACAGGGATTTTCCCCTTCCAAATAGGCTCTGGTTCCTCCAAGTGCTTCATTTACTGGCTTTTCCTACAACAGGGTCACTTGGGATACTAAGGCCACTGTGGAACTCTCTGCCGTTAACCCCCTTCGCAGGGCACTGTCCTCACGTTACAGGCACTTCTGAAGAAAGAAATGTCCCCCGCCATAGTTTTGTCCCTCATGACTTTCTTTTTAATAGCATCTTGTTTTCCTCTTAGGGTTTAGAATCCCCGGTATAGATAGGCTGGAACTACCTTACCTGCCGCAGGTCAAAGGCCTCCGTGGCTGTGCCATGGCCAGCTCTTTCCATTCTGATGGCATTAAGGAAAAGGACAGTCCTTCTGTCTGTAAGCGACAGAAGTGTCTCATAAGCCGACACCACTTCCCGAGGTGTGCGCTTTTCTGTTAAATTTGCGAATTAGCTTGAATGGCGAGTGTGTGGGCAATGAGAAAAGGGATGGTACTAGTCTCTGAACTGGTTGCAACGTGTCACTTATTTTCAGCACGTAGATCCATCAAAGTCCATGGTATGTCACATGCCAGGGAGGATTCAAAGATCAAAGACAAATGGCTCACCCTCTGTCAGGGGCGGGCTCTGAGGGCCCCAGAGTCGCACGGTGGCCTGATCTCTAAGATGGCGCCTGGCAGCTTGCCAGACATAGCTGCACTCATATACAAGTTTTAGGAAGTAACTCTGGTTGGCTGTTGTACATGAGGCGATCCTGGTATCTGCCTGGAGACTGTTCCTTGATAGGTTGACTTTCCTGGTAGTCTACTCTCTGATAGGCTGATGTTCTCAATATAAGTCTGAGACTTGTGGAAATAAACCCCCCTTTGGTTCCTGTGATCAAGAAAAGCGTACGCATTGTGATCGCCCACCGCCCAGGCGGTGGGCGATCATAACCCTCTGCCCTCAGGGATGTGCCACCTATTAAATGAGTCACACAGGAAATGAGCCTCCCATGAAGCAGAGCAGAGGGACGGAGGACCTCACAGGTTGGAGGCTGGGGAGGCTCTGTGAGGGGTGCACCCACGAAGCCCTGAGGGTAGGCAGGCTTGAGGTGGCCTGGGAAGGGGCCCAGCTGGTGCCTCAGGGAAGGCTGGGGGCTCGGTGGGTGCTCCACCCTCAGGGCCACACCTTGGAACCCGCTAAAGGTTTTCCAAAAGGGAAAGGCGTCTCCACACTCGTCTTAGGACCAATTTCCCCACGATGCCCTCCTCTAGGGCTTGCTCTCAGGAAGGGCAGAGAAGGCGCATGTTGAGGAGATGAAGAGTGAAGTCTCGCATTGTCTGCAGCTTATTCCCAAATAGTCTGGAACACACACACACACACACACACACACACCAACGAAGGCCAAATCTGGGGAAGGATGGATATGTGTTGATTGTATTTCTTCCTTCTCATTCTTTTTACTAACTGCTTTACTAACTGCTTTAGGTTTTTGCCACCTAGGGCAACTGAAGTTTGCTATTGTTCCTAAATAGTTTATATCATATTAAGAAATTTACTTCTATATCTATTTTATTATTATGAAAATTTCAAATATACAAAAAGAAATGCAACAGACAAGAGCTTATTCCCCAAATAAACAAGGTCAATTTTTTGCCTAGTTTGCTTTCAACATCTATTTTTTTTTAACTTCATCAGGCTTTCTGTTGTTGATTCTTATACTTCAGATTATTTTTATTAATGTGTGCTAATTGTGCTTTGTGGAAAGTTTTCAGTATTTCACAATAAAGATCATAAGTAAAAAAGAACTCACGTATTCTCGCCAAGGGTATAGACAGGGGGTACCTGGCAGCCCTGAGCTGTGGGGTCAGACAGCACACTTCAGCCCCTGAGCACTGGCTCTGCATCTGCCAGGGGACGGGAGACCAGACCTGCCAGCCCCACAGGCTGCTGGGTAGGTGAGATGACAGAATCCACACCTGAAATGTAGTGCGGGGCCCGACATAGATCACGGCTCAGGAAATGGTACTGATCGTTAGGAGGATTTTTACGACTGTGATTAAGCTTTATGCTTCCATATTTCTGGGTCCTATCTCCCCCTTCGACCCCGCATCTGAGGTGGGTGTTCCAGACTCGGAGTGGCCTCCTCGGCTCTGCGGCTGCCTCCCACTCCAGTCAGGGCTGAGTTATGGCTCGGGGGTGCGCTGCATGGAAAACACCCTGCCTGCCCGTCTGGCGCGTGAGGCCTCTCCAGTCGCAGCAGGGAGCGGGCTGGGAATATTTAGATCAGATGTCACCCGGTGCCTTCTGTGGCGGAGAGTAATCATTTGGTTTAAGTAAAAAAATATGCAAATCCAGCATGCAAAGGGGGCCGTTCTCTGGATGGCACTGGCAGGGCCGCCGTCCGCCCCACGATTTATTGTTTCTAAACAAATGAAACTTTTTGCGGTGTGACAATAAATCATCATGCATGCAACATGATTGATTTGAGGACGGCCAGAAAGTCTCAGGAATCGTCTTTTCCCGGGCACATTCTGGTCTTCTCCTTGTTGCTCTTGTCCCTATAAATGGCGTCCTGTTCAGCCAGGAGGCGTTCTGCATTTCAAACAGAACAGAGGAGCGCTCTCTCTCCAATACTGGGAAGTGACCTTGAGTGTCCCTCACCCAGGCCGCAGGCGTCAGCTTCACGTTGGTGAATGAGGAGACACCTGCGTGTGCGCATGTGCGAAGCAAAATAAGTGAAGGGAGACTTAGAACGCGTGTTGGTATCAGCACAGCTGCATGCTCCCCCAAACTCAGCCCCGGCTTGAGGGGAACCACGTAATAGGAAGAAGGAACTCAAGACACTTTGGGGCATTTCCACAAGGTTTCCAGGTCTCCACAAGTTGATTTTCTAATGAGCTCTCTTTTAAAATAGGTTTTATTTATTTTTATTTTTTTGCGGTGCTGGGGATTGAACCTTGTGCTTGCGAGGCAAGCACTCTACCTACTGAGCTATATCCCCAGCCCTAAAATAGGTTTTATTTTTATGACAAATTTGGGTTTACAGAAAAATTGGGAGCCTAGGACCAAGAGTTCCCACACAGCTGGTTTCTGCCATGGTTCACGTCTCATTATTCTGGCGCGTTTGCTACAGTTGGCAAATCGACATTGACAGATCATTAACTGGAGACCGTCTTTACTCGGGTCTCCTCAGCTTCTGCCCAGTGTTCTTTTTGGTTTTGGGATTCCATGAGGGAGACGCCCTTACACCCAGTCCTCCCATCTGCCCGGAGGCCTCCTGCCGAGGGCTGCTTCTTGGACTTGCTTCATTTTGGATGACTTTCACACCTTCAAGATCTCCACATCTTACCAGTCTCATTTTCCATCCTCCCTCCCTCTCACCACTTTTCCTAGGAAACTGGAAGCCGTCACCCCTACTGAAAGGCTTTTGATGTCCTTTGCAGGGGACTCGAATTACAATGTCAGAGCAACTGTGATTGACTAGTAGTCATACTTTACAAACGCGCTTGTGTGGAAGAGTAGATTAGGGCATTTGTATATAGAATTGCTTTCTGGTAATTAGATATTTTGAGATGTGTTATATAACCCCAATTTTCATTTCATTTAAAATTACAGTTTACTACAATTATAAACATAATCCACTTATCCTGGATCAGTCTGGTAGCTATTATGCATTATAGGCATAATTACAACTATCCTGTATTCACATCATCCTCACCCTATAAAAACATAACAATTGCCAGAAAATCATAACGGGAGGGAAATTCTTGGAAAAACTGGTGGTTATGGCAGCACATCCTTCTGTCTCCTTGCTTCTAAGTCACAAGATCCCCAACCCAGGGCCTTTCTCCCTGAACACGGCTCTCAGGACGTTTCCTGCTTCTTCTGGTTCTCTACTAATATTTCCTGAGTGGCCCCTTCGTACCAGATTCTTCACATGAGCAGGCCGCACTGCCATCCCTGCCCTCAGGGATCATCACAGACAGGGAGACACTGGAGTAAATGAATCACTAAAGACTGAGCATGACATAAGTGTCCCTTGAGTTGGGACATTTCCTAGTTTTGCTGTGTGCCTGTGTTAGCCAGCCTCCTGTCATTGTAACAAATACCTGAATAATCAACTTAACAAGACAAAGGTTTCTTTTGGCTCACAGTTTTGGAGGTTCTCGTCCATAGCTGACTGACCGTGTTGCTCTGGGGCTCCTGGTGAGGCAGCTCAGATTGGTGGCAGGAAGTACCTGGTAGAGCAAAGGATGGGAAGAGAGAGGAAGAGGAGGGGCCAGGGTCTTAACAGCCCCTCCAAGGTCACACCGCCAATGACCAAGAGCCCGCCACTGGGCCCTGCTTGTTAGAGTTCTGCCATCTCCCAGTAGCACCAAGCTGGGGACTGACCCTTTCATGACAGCTCTTCGGGGGACATTCACAGTCCAGCACAGCATCTCCCCCTTCTCTGATCCTGGCCTGACCGGCACCTGTGTGGGGGTCTGTGCTGGATGCACTCTGGGCGCCCTGTGCTCTTGTTGGCCTGCCCGACCACGTCAGCGCCTCCTTGTCCAGGGGCTGCTTGGCCTTGACGTGCGTGAGGGTTCCCACGCTGACGGCTGCCCGCTTCCCGCAGGGTCCACGGCGGCTGTCCTGGGCTGAGTTCAGGACGGCGCTCACGGCAGATGAGGCAGGGAGAAGAGTGGGCTGGAGACGTGGGATCGAAACTGCCCAAAACAGAGAGGAGAGCTGGAAGAATCAACAGAATCAGTGGATTGCAGGAAAGGCTCAGGTGCCCTATGTCTGTGGGATGGGGGGGCCCTGAGGACGCTCAGAAAGTGCGGTGACGGAAAAGGTCTCTGAAGAGATATCAGTCCAAGTTTTCCAGAGCAAAGAAACCTTATTACCAGATATTTCTTTTAAAGTCATTTCTTAATGACAGAAGGGTGGCTTCCTCAAGAGTACATGCCAATCTTAAACATTCACACCTCCACTAAGGGAGCGTGAAGACACATGAGACAAACTGGCAGAACTGGAGGAGGAACAGACAGATCCACCGTTGCCAGAACTCAGCGCTCACGGTCAATACTGCCAAAGCAAACAGACGGGAGAAAGGGGTCTGGATACCCAGGCAGCCAGTGCAGTTCTCTTCTGAGCCGCGTAGACCCATCTTTTCCCATCCTATGACTGTGAGCCTATCTGTGTCTTATTTTTAAGGTGGATTCCTTGTCAACTGCATATGCTTGAGTCCATTATGAACCAAACTGGTAAATTCACATTGTAGGACAGTCCACCTGACATTAACAGGATCCACATTCCTTTTAAGTATGCACAGAATATTTACCAAGATCAACCAAATGCAAAGCTATAAAATATACCTCAGTACATTAAAGGGATTCAGTTTGTTCAAAATATATATTCTGACTACAATGGGATTAAATTAGAAATCTATAACAGAAAGGTATCAGGTAAATCCTCAAGTGTTTGGAAATAAATAACAATTCAAAATAACCCCCAGGTCAAAGAAGAAATCAAAAGAGACATTATAAAGTATTTTTAACAGAATGAAATCACGCTAAGGTGTCTAAAAATACAGTATATTAAAATTCATGTGATGCAACCAATACAGTACTTAAAGGGAAATCTATAGAACCAAATTCCTAGTTGCAAAAAGAAGGAAAATCACAAATCTATAACCTCAGCTTCTACCTTAAGAAAAATGTAAAAGTAGAGAAGCTCAAATCCAAAATAAGCAGAAAGAAAGAAATAATAAAGATGGAATGGAGACCAGTGAACACAAAACAGGAAATCTAAAGAGAAAAATCAACAAACCAAAAGCTGGTTCTTTGAGCAAATCAATAAAATTGATATGCCTCTAGCCAGGCTGATGAAGAAGAAAAGATACCAGACACAAATAGCCAATATCAGGACCGAAATAGATGACACTACAACAGATTGCATTGATATTTAAAAAGATAAGGGAATAGCATGATCAATGCATGCCAGGAAATTCAACAACACAAGTGAAGTAGACAAATTTCTTGAAACACTCAAAATCTACCAAAGTTCGCAAATCAAATCTATAGTCTTGATTGTGCTGATGGTTTCATGGGTATATTCATAGGTCAGGATATAACAACTTAGAAACTTCAAATACTTGAAGTTTATTTACTGGAAGTTAAATTACACATCAGTAAAGATGTTAAAAGCTGTCACAGCTACCCTTATGCTTAGCAATCCCCCTCTTGGGAACTTCTACTCTGAAAACAACAGCACCTGTAGACAAGGACTGGGTTAGAGAAATGTTCCTTCTAGAACTAATAAATGAACACTGGGTGTGTTTTGGTACAGACTCTCCTTAGAATAGACTACGACTCTCCAGAAGGATTGAGCCAGTAGTCCACACTGCATGAAGGGTCCACTAAGATGCATGTAATGTATTTTCAGTTGGGGAAAATGTGGATCAGTTTCCAGCACGTGACTATCCGGGCATCTGTGTGTCCACACACATTTATACGTACACGTGTAAATAGCACATGTCCTACCCTGCCAATACTGGCAAACTATGTTGTCGGTGTATGCCTGTCGTGTTGCTAATATTGAAACCAGGAAGGAAGGCAAAGTCAGCGGAAGGAGACAAACTACCAAAGAACGATCGAAAGCAAACAGCAGCACCGTAGAAAACACAAAAGAACTTATAATCAGAACCTCCCGCTTCCCACGGTCGGACAGTGCTCCCACCCCAGCGCCAACCACTGCCACCTCCCATTCTGATTTGGTCCTTCCTCCACAAACTTGTCTTCTCTTTCCTACCCTGTGCCTGTAGACCAGCAAATCTGACCGTGACTTTACCTCCCGCACATGTCCCCCAACCTGGTGCTCAGGGCACCCGTGGTCTTGCTCACACCATGGCCTTGGCCAGCCTCGCCCAGACCACCCCATCCTTGGACACTGAGCTCCCCGTCCTTGGGGACTGTGCATCCTCTCCTGGCTTCTCATTGTGGGCCAAGCCTGGGGGGCCAGCACAGTCTCACCTTCCCTCCCAAGTGGAGGCAGTCTGAGAGGAGGGCGCCCAGCCTCCTGGCTCTGTGTACACACTGCGGATGTGACCTTGGGAAGCCACTCGCTCCCCTGTATCATCATGTCCAGGTCTTTCAGGAGGAACTCATAATCACTCACACAGCCTTAGTTCATGGAAGCCTTGTGTTATGTCATTCTTAGGTTTGTCTTTTCTCCCAACTGTTTGGGAAGCTCTCTTCCAGCAGGGCCTCTGCGGGGTCCTTTGTGTGTGGTGTGTGTCCAGTAGCACCCGTATCATAAGCACCCGTGAGTGCTTTCCCGAGCCGATCACTGGCTCTGTGACCCAGCAGGCGATGTCTCTGCAGGTTGAGACCACTGGGTGTGACCCCTTCCCCAGCTTCCTATGCGTGTTTGTCATTGCACGTGACAGGGGAGTCCCTGCAAACAGCACATCTCTGCCAGTGAGTTAATGTTCCCTCATTTTACATTTTTTTCTTTCAATTCACAAGCAAAGTAACAACTTTCAAATCAAAACATCAAGTAAGTGTTTTCTGCTGGTCAATAATTGTGCCACGTGCTCTTAACATTTGAGATCAGGTATATTACTGCTAAAATGGCTGTCATCGGGTGGCGAATTTTGAGAGAGTGCACTCAGGAGATTTCACAGAGACCCCTAGCTGTCAACCAGTCTGAATTTCAAGAGGTGCAAATATTCGCAAGAGACAAGTGCCTACAGGTTTTTTATTAAAATGCCCGTGTCCGAGGAAGGTGAACGTGCTTCACACCAGCTGGTTGCAGAGAATGAGAAGCAGGCACCATTCCTCTTTCCCCACGTCTCACACCCCCTCTGCATCAGCAGCCTCACTGGCCCGGACTTCATCTCCAACCCCTCAGCTCGTTGCCATCAAATGACTTGAATGTTGAAAAGGACAAAGCAATTGCGACATATTCACATAATGAAGTGCTACTCAGCCCTGAAAAATAACGAGCGTCTACTACGCACAAATCTCAAAAAATGTTGACTAAATGGAGGGAGACATAAACCCGCCCTCACAACCTGATTCCACAAGCAAACATTTCAAAACCAAGGCAAAACTTATCTCTGGGGTAAATGTCGGAACCATGGTGCCCTCAGGGGCAGAAGGTGGCCACGGATTAGAACAGGCCCATGGGACGGTGTTATGGGGCGCAAATTAAGAACAGACTGATCACCACTGAGCAGTCCAAATTTGAGAGTCTTTATTAAGCTGGCTGGCTGACTGTCTCACACAATGCCCCCAAAAAATGGCTACTGAGAGAACAGCCCCGACCACAGGGTTGTAGGGGTTCTTACACCAAAAATCACATTAATCATAAGTGTCTGTTGCTATGATCCAAAATTACACATTAACATCATGAGATCATCGACAGAGGGGGAAGTGGGTCAGAATGACCCTTACCTAGGTACAAACTAAAGAATGGTTGCTAACATCCACACAATCACTGTTCACATGGTACATTGTTTAGAAGCAATAGGAATCAAAAGAGAGCAATTCTTTACTACATAGGAGTTGCCATTGTTTATTATTAAACATGTCACACCAAGTAACTGATGATGGGCACAGAGGCGGGGTGCTCCCATGGGAGAAGCTTATTTCCTATGTAACATGGAGTCTCAGAGCAAAATGGAGTCTGTTCAGTCATTTCCCTTAGAGTCTGGCCTAGAACATTCTCATGGAGCCAGATCTGTCAGCCCATCACAACGGTTTCGGGATGTTCCATTTCCAGAGCAGGGTGGTGGTCCCAACCCCATCCACATACGTCACCCTGTGCCAGCTACTCGGGCACACGTGGGAATGCCTGAGTGTGGACGATGCCTCAGGGAAGCCCTGCTGGAGGCCAGGACTCCTGCTCCTGAGGGGTGAAGCCAACGCAAGTGCCTGTTCCTCTCACCAAGGAGCCACACACACGAAACAGATGCCAGGAACGGTGAAGAGAGGAGGCAGAGCAGGTGGGCAGCTTGAGGCCCAAAGCCCAGCACCCCGCAGAGCTCCTCCCACTTCCTTTTGGCCTCCTTTGCTCCAGCCTTGGAGTTGAAGAAGCTGTGGCTGTTTCACAGCATGGCTGACAGGCTTCCTGCTGGAGGGCAAACAGCTTAGTGTACCTACAAACACAGGCAAATCGTGTGCCATCCTGTGCTACGGTTCAGATGTTGTTTGTTCCCCAAAGAGTCACAAGTTAGGAACCTGATCCTCCGTGAGGAGGCTGAGCCCAGGGGGAGGCCCTGAGGTCACTGGGGAAGTGCCCAGAAGGGACTGAAGGACCCCAGCCTGTTCAGTGTTCTGCAGTTTCTTCATTGGACACCATTGCCTTCCGCCATGAGGCGCTAAAGGGGCCCTCACAGGAGCACACACCACGTAAATGAAACTTTCGTCTTCATAAAGTTAGCCATCCCCAGGTGTTTCATTAAAGTAACATGAAGTCGTCTAATATACCCTTTGACTACACACTCCTGTGCATTTATCTTAAAGAAATGAAGTTCATGTTCACACAAACACCTGTACATGAATGACTAGCCCCTCCATTGTCAATAGCCAGACCAGAAACAAGCCTTATGTCCTTGTCTGTGTCTAACCCATTGCCTGAGCTCCTACCCAAGATGGAGACTTGCCAAGAGTCGCCATTGTGCAAACCCCATGTCACCCCTCCTGCTCACGAGGCTCAGGAGGCAGCAGCAGGACAGCCTCCCCATCTTCCTCGCACCTGCCACTGCCTCAGGCCAGCCTTGCATCAGGACACACAAACACCATGCTCCTCTGTGGGTCTCCTCGACACCCTCTGCAGCCTCTAGTGCCTGCTTGCTGGTCTTGACAGGAGGCACCTGCAGCTTGAAACGGTGGGAGCTGTCTTTTAAAGAAACGAAATTCACCTGTTGAAAAGCGTGTGTTGTCATCATGGCTCCTGAAGACATTCCCTTCCCAATGCCCAGAACCTGAGAATGGAGACTTGCGGTGGCAGGTGGAGCTCCAGGCACAAATCAGCTGACCTGGAGATGGACACTCACCCTGAGTTATCCCAGTGGGCCCAGGGTCGTCGGGAGGGTCCTGAGAAGCGAAGAGAAGCAGGAAAGGACAGGAAGCCTGATGCAAAGAGCAAGCAGGGTGGAGGGGCACCGCGGCTGACTTTGAAGAGGAGGAAGGCGCTGCAGTCAAGAAGCGCGGGTGACCGCTGAGGCTGGAGGGCGAGGCCTGACTGCCCCTGCAGCCCCCAGAGGGAGGGCCGCCCTCCGTTCTCTCCCGGGGAGATGGATGCTGGATTCTCTTTCCAGCTTTCTTGAAGCCCACTTGACAAGTCAGAGTGTGTTTGGTGCCATGAACTGATAGACAAGTTCATTGTGAAGTGACAGCTGCTCATCACGCCGGCCCCCTCACCTCCCTCAAGCAGTTGCCTGTTTTGTTTGGTGGTGCTGGGGATGGAACCCAGGCCTCACCCATGCCAGGCAAGCACTGGACTGAGCTGCTGTGCCCCAGCCCTTGCGTTTGTTCTGAAGAGAACGCTTAGGATCTACTCCTTAGCAAATGTCCAGCATAGAGTATGGCCACTGTAGCCCCCAGGCTGGGCGCTAAGTGATGCCTAAAGTCACCCTGCAGCTGGAAGTTGAACCCTTTTTGACCATCAGCTCCCATCCCCCGCTACCCATCGCTGACCTCCAGGAAGCACCACCCTACTTTCTGCTTAAATAAATTTAGCTTTTTTTTTAAGACTCTGCACGTGAGGGGCACCATACAGCCTCCTTTGGTCGCTGTTTGGCTTATTCCACCAGCATCATACCCTCCAGGTTCACCCGAGTTATCACAAGAGGCAGAGTTTCCTAACTCGGAATTCCGTCCTATAAAGTTATAAGATGAGAAATCTGTGCTGCTTAAGCCACTCGGTGGTCACTTGTTACAAGGGCAACAGAAAAGGGTTGGGTACGTGTGTAGGCGTGTGATGAGCAAGTGCTAGAGCCCAGGACGCCCAGCGCCCAAGCTTCGGGACAGGCCTGTTGGCCTTCTGCGTCTGGTCAAGTCAGCAGCCACAGCTGTCTCTGTGAAGCAGCTCAACCCTGCCAAGGTTTTAGTGACTTTTTTTTGAGGAAAGTTATTACATCCCAGCAGAGTCCATTTTACCCTGACCATGCATTTCTATTTGAAAGAAAATAACAAGGAGGGTAGAAAAGAAAACTGTTATTGGAGAGGGTGTCTTGTGGGTGTCTGGGTTTGCAAAGTCTCACCTTCTGAGACTTTGAGAAAAATGCAAGCTGGAAGAAATTTTGCAACTGAAATTCTGTTGTTTTATGACTTTTTCTAAACTTTTACAATGTTTTTTCCTCATACATCTTATTTCGACAGCAAGTTTTAGAAGTGAGTCTTTCCCAAAGCTTCCAACTCTGTTTTCATAAAACTTACGACTCTTTCTGCATTTATGTTTCAATATTTGCAAAAGCAAAAATAAAAAATTAAAGAACAATTGGCAGAAGTAGTTTTGGGAACAGAGACAACGGATTCCTGGGGAACGGGTGACTCAGCTGGGGAGCAGGAACACTCTTGGAACGTTTCATGGGGTGTAGGTCTGGGTTATTCAGGAGGTACAACTGGCTGCAGATCACTCTGAACATGTCCTGCCTGCAAAGGGCCTACAAATGTGTGCCTGTGGTTGTAAAACTTGCCAGTGAAATACTTCGTCCCATCAGCTTTGACTGCTGACTGTGGCTGCTTGGGGTCCCTATTCTCAGTGTGAGTGACTGCAAGCACTTTGGCTTTGCCCAGGGAGGCTGAGCCAGGGATCCCTGCAGTTCTGATTTGGTGGGATATGAGATTAGTGGTGGCATTCATGTGGAGTGAGGCTTCAGCAGCCCCTGTAACTCTTCCAAACAGTTGGGTCCACAGCCAGGTTTCGAGATCTCAGATACTGAGGATCACGCCATGCACTCTGAGGCCTTTTCCATACTGCTGGTGTGCTCGAAGTGGTGAAGTCAGAGATTTCACCCAAATTGCAAGCTAATAAGTTGGACCTGCCAGCTTCATAGATGAGGCAGAAGACCCGAGACTCCTCACAGATGAAGGACTTTAGTGCCCATGGGAGAGTCTGCAGCCTGAGCTCATGTCCCCATTTTTTCCCTTTGTTCCCCAAGTCTCATGGGGAGGGTACATAGAGGCTCTTGTGTATGCTTTGCCCACAGTGGGTCTGGACACAACTGAGAGACTCCAAGTTTAGGACATGCCCATGTTATAAAAGGCCACCATAAAACTCACCCAATCTTTCCATAAAGAGGACATGTTCCTTCTTCTTGTCAAGAAACAAGCCTTCCTTCTGCCCTGGAGGGAAAACGTCTCTGCCTTCCAAAGCCATTTGTTATGCAGACATTCTTGGAAAGATGGTGTAGGAGAGAAGCCCCCAATTACTCTGCTCAGGAGTGCAGAAATATTAACCAGGCCTGGGGAGCTATGTCTGGTGCAGGGCTCCACGAAAAGATTCCATCCCTGCAGAAAAAATCTGGAAAGCCCGGAAACTGACAACTCTTCTATCAAAGAGTTGATAGAAGTTTTTCCAGACATGATGATATCCTATATATTTCATAACAGTACCAATATTAAGTTTAGAAAACTTAAATAAACTTTTCTTAATTGTCAATAATAAAAAGTAAATTTTGGTCTGTTGAAAAAGAAAAACTGGATTATGTTTCTAGTCTAGATAGAGCTGCTCAGTCCATATGGTTGTCAGCGTGTGACCACTGAGCACTTGAAATGTGGTTGATACCAACTGAGAAGTGACAAGAGTGTAAAACACACAGGATCTGGAAGACTTAGTGAAAAAGAAACATGAAGCTCCTCATTAGTATTTTATATTACTATTAAACCATTTTGGCTATATCGTGCTAAATAAATGTATTATTAAAATTACCTTCATATATTTCTTTTTTACTTTTCAAAATAATAAATGTGGCTAGAAAATTAGAACAATAAATGTGACCCACATTTGGGGTTTGTATATTTCTATTAAACAACATTACTTTATACAAAATGATATTTCAAAATTATTTCTCTAGAAAAAGTTGATCCTACTGAGCAGGCAAAAAAATAAGAAAATGGTACTTTTAGGATTTTGTAATGTTTGTGTATTTTTCAACTTCTGAAAATCTGCAATTTGATTTTTATCATTTTAAGCACACGTTTATTTCCATAGCCATTTGTGTGTCTATGATTCTGCATTCTTCTTCTTCTTCGAGAAGCACCCATACCCATACAGCCCATACTACTGTATATTTTATGAATATCTGGAGGAGAAGAGCTCACAAGCTCTAGACATGAAAGAAATGATGACAAGAGGGAATTGCTGGACACCCGGATTCCACCAGTGTGTGCTTCATGCATGAGCTGAAATATCACACTGTGCAATTAGTGCATGTTAGTAAAAAGCTAAATAGTAAGAAACTAGGAAGGACCAGCAGCAACTCAGTAGAAGACGGACAGGGAACCTGGAACTGCCTAGTGGAGACCCTGCCCTGGGGCCAATGAGGACTGTCCCAACACACAGAGACCCGAGGCCTTGCCTTCTGCTGCCAAGAAGACGTGTCCCCACCACCACACACACACACACACACACACAGAGCATTGAGAATAAAGGCAGGAGAACGTGTGGCCATATTGATAAGCTTCCTACTGGGTAGCAGGCACCAGGTGTCCAGAGGGGTTGAATGCAGGAGCTGATCCTGGGAGAGGGTGAAGAGGCCCTTCAGGCAGTGCTTCTGGCTTGCTGCTCACGGGGAGTGGAGAGAAGGGCCAGGGAAGGGGAGGAGAGGATGGAGACATCAGCCAACCACCCGGGAAAATGCCTGCTCTTGGTTCTGTGGGCCCCTGTGCAGCACAGTGGCCTTCCTCCTCTTGAGCACTGATGTCCAAGAACCAGGAAGAACCGGTTGAAGTACCCAGTCTGTGCAAATGAGGGATGAGCAGAGCATCTCAAAAGAAAGAAAAATGTTACTACAAGAGGCTGACTAAATCTGTGGGCGGGAGTAACGATGAGGAAAGACAGAGGCAGCTCAAGTGTGAGTGTGCCCTTACCCAGACAAGGGTAACTGGAAAATTTCCAGTAGTTGAACTTAAGAGAACACAGGGTGTAGGAATTAAGAGTCAGGTAACACTGCCCTGGAGACACTCAGCATTGAAACCTGCCTTTATCCACCCAGTAGGAAGGAAAAAGGAGCAAAATTAACAGCAGGGGACGAGGTCAGGAAACCTGATGGGAGGTAATCTGTGCATGGTGCACAGCGGGTAGGATAGGGGAGTCTATAGTGCATGTGTGTAGTGTAGTGCGTAGAGTATGCACACAGCACAACATACATGCACACAGCACAGTGGACAGCATATGAATTCAGCAGAGCACGTACATATAGCACACTACGTGTCATGTGTATATAGCACAGTGTACAGAGTAGGATATAGCACAGTATGTAGGATATATATACATAGAATACCACATGTAGCATATGCATATCATATTTACATACATATGTGTATATAGTGTAGTGCGTAGTAAATGATTGTCATACTGTGTCTAAAATATTTGTGTAGCACAGTGAAGAGCAAGTTTTATAGCACCGTGTACATTATATGTACATAGTGTTTCATATGCTATTTGTGTAGTACAGCATTGAGTATAGTATAGTGTGAGGTATAGGTTTGTAGTATGTGTGTGATATATGTATATAGCCCAGTTTCTAGTATGCTTTTGAAAGAATAAACAAAAGGAAGGAGA
Source organism: Sciurus carolinensis (assembly GCF_902686445.1). NCBI lineage: Eukaryota > Metazoa > Chordata > Mammalia > Rodentia > Sciuridae > Sciurus > Sciurus carolinensis. The sequence continues at coordinate 171,999,414 of NC_062217.1, read as the reverse complement.
AATGATGGACAACTTTATGAGAGATGAGCAATTTCTCCAAATTGTGTGGGAGAGGCTGCAGAAAAGTCTGACCGTGAATTTCCTAACACTGTTCATTTAAATGGGCCGATAATGGTGCCTCCTCAATTATCCCATTTGCCACAGTCGCAGCTGACCCTGGCGATGACTTCCGAGACACTATTCTAGTGCGGCTCCCAACATGGGTTCTACGCCGACTCTTTCTCCCCATCCCCCACACCACCCCTTCCAACTGTCCTTGTCCATGGAGCCCTCAACCCACCCCTTCCTGTCCACTGCTGTTGTCAGCACCATGGCCAGGGCCTCGCCGGGTGTCCGGCAGTGAGTGTGTGAGCACCATCACAAGGTGCCAAGATCACCCACTTGTGCAAGGCCGTCTGCAGCCCTTAGACACAACAATGTAGCCGTTTTTCCGGGTTCAACCGCTCCCCCAAGGTATCCCATGAGCCCTTGTTTAGGAGGGCTCACAGCCAGAGGAGGGGAGATCTGTCTTTCCTGGGTGCCCCCTCCATTGAGAGGGGAGCCCAGGCAAGGCCGCTGGGGGCCTGATGTGGAACAGTTTGGGGAGCAGCCCCTCTCAGTTTTTACCTACTGCCTTCGTCATCTAGACCCAGGCTTGGGTAGGTGCTGGGCAGAGAGGAAAGCAGCCCCGTTCTGTTGGGGACACTACTCCCGGCTGCCAGCGAAGCCTGAGGCTGTGACCTCTCTCTCTCTCTCTCTTTTTTTCCATGAAATGGTTTCCTCTGCAAAGAGACTTGCAGGATTCTCATTTCTCACCTGTCGTAAGACGACCCTTCACCCTGGCAGCCAGCAAGGATACAACACTGGGACAGATAATCAGCATGACTGCTTCCCTTTCTGAATGAGAAATAGTAAGGGACTCTGGCTTTCCGTGACCTGTTCATAGTAGATGTACACACCCTGCCCTCCCGTGCCCGAGTTCTCTGCAGCCTTAACTGCAGCTTTTCCCAGCACACAACTCCCTTCCAGCCTGCTCTCCTTCCTGGGCTCAGGATGCTGCTGCTCATTTTTGAGCCCAAGTCCTCTTCCTCCTTCTCGGTCCAGCCCCTGCCCCCTTCCAGGCTTCTTCCTCTTCCCCTGTCTGTCCATCAGCTCACCAAACAGAGGCTGGGCCCTCAGGCAGCAGCCCCGTCTTCCTCAGGTGGGCGGTTGCTGTCCTGTGCCAGGCTGGCCCTGCCTGGGGTCCTCCCCAGACTCCTGCTCTTGGCATGGTTGGGCTGGAGCCAGGTGGCTCCCCTCACGGCTTCCACTAACTCCTCGCTGTGCCAACTCGAAGGTACAGACCTCGGATGGCTCTTCCCTTGCCTTTCTGCCCCTCTTTACGACACTGATGGACGAGGACCTAGTGCACTTTCTAAATGATAAGAGAGAATTCTATCCAATATTTAAATCGCTCAGGACTTGTCTGTTTTCAGGAGTGGAAATACCCGTGAGATATTTCATGCCACAAATATAATCAGGGTCAGCAGTTAAGGCTAGTTCCAAGGCGGCCTTCTCCTGTGTTGTTCTGTTGGCTGCTCTCACAGGTAGCGGAGGTCTTGGTTAGTGATGTGCAGAACCAACTTAAAAGTGAACAACTGAAAGAAGCGGAAGCAGCCTGCACATTTGTTAATATAACTGCCGGAGTTACAGTTTATGCTGAGGAGGAGGCCCAACCCTGACTATGGAAGCAAAAACAGGGATTTTGGTGCCAGTCTTGGGTAGAACAGGTTGGAGAAGGTTTGGGTGCCTTCTCACCTGGTCCAAGGACTCAGATTCAGCCCTCAGGACTTGCTCTCTGGCCATTGTTCCTCATGGCCTGTCCCTGTGTTATCTTCATCTACCGTCCACAGCCCAGTTGCGCTGGTGGTGGGACAGTTGCTGAGAGACAGACGAAGAGAGCTGGAGACATGAGGGACCAGGCTGATTGAAGATGCTCGTGGGGGAGTTCAAGTGGCATCAGGCTGGACAAGCGGCACCTCCATTCATCCTGCTACCTCCGTGTTTCACCAGGAAGTAGCACCTCTGTCCCTCACAACGCTGTGTCCAGTGGTGGTGGGCTGGCTGAGCACTTACCTCTGCACAGTGCTCTGCTCGGTGCCCGTCAACACGGGGAGAGGGGTCTCCTAGTTAGGTCACAGAAGCAGCCCAGCCAGCTTGCTTTGCTCACAATAGGGCCAGAATCCCAAGGAACCTGGCATGTGTGCAAGGAAGGAGCTTTCTGCAGGCGGCACTAACTTGCCCTGGTTCCCTGAATATGTGAGAGGAAGGCGGCGTCCTCAGAGAGCACGGATCTGGACCTTAGGCCATGAGCCTCTCACTGTTTGCTTAACTTGGTTAGCTCCGTGGAAACGGAGAGGGGCATCTCAGGGACAGGAGTTTTCTGTTCTCCTCTTCTCCAAGGATGACACATCCCATCTTGAAGACTCCTCCAGGTGGTGGGGACATAGACTTGGGCAGCTGAGGTCCCATTCCTGCAGTCAGTCAACTTCTCCCCGCCAGCGTTGGCATGTGACCTCTCATGGTCAGCCTCTGAGCAGCGTGTTACAGCCACGAGCCCATTCCGGGTGATGGCTGTGTTGGCACTGCGAAACTGGGATCGGCCAGGCCTGGGTTCCACCTCGGCCCATGGCAAGGCTGAGAGGAGCCAGGCCAGTGGGGAGGGCAGTAGCCCAGGCCCCAGAGAGGGACCTGCACGGTGCACACCATGGACGCAGAACAAGGAATGTCCTCTTGCATTGAAGCATGGTTTCACGCATTTGCTGGTCATGAGCACAAAAAGCCATATGGAGCGACGTTAAAAACTACGTGATTATCTTCTCCAGATGCCACCGATTATCATTAATGTGATTTCGATTTTTCCTATTCCGACCTATAGAAACATCTTCTTTTTTTTCCTTGAACACATCAGGTAGCAAAAAACCCATCCTTAAAGCCAGGTCTCAGAAGTACCTCTTTTTTTCAGTAAGGTAGCCTTCAAGTTTGTCAAATCATTTCTTCAGTGTGGGGCATTCTTCCCTGGATCTGAGATTCCCAAAGACCTCAGGGCCTGGAACTTTCCTTCTTTTCAGCTCAAGCACACAATCTGATGAAGAAACAGAACAGGCAGACCCACCCAAAGAAGGCCCAGGAGAGACCCTGACCATTCCCTCCAAATGGCCAGAGGTTGGGTTACTACCTGGCATGGCAAGAATCACACCAAGTCCCTCCTCACTCAGAATCAGCCCTGTGCAAAGACCCTCTCCAGAGTACCAGCTAAGGCTCTTATAGGAGCAATGTTGGAATGAATCTCTCCCTCTCTCTCTCTCTCTCTCTCTCTCTCAATAAACTCATTTTGAACCTGAGTGTTTTCAAAGCCGTGTCTACACCGTTGATTTCCTCATTGGTACAACACTACCATCACTGAGTCATGTCCTGATGTGGTTCATACCAAGCAGCACAGGGCTGTAGCCAGGCCCTCTCCCCAGTTTTTTGCTTTTTCCTTTGTATAAAAATGTGTCTGAGCCACAGAATTCCATCCCTTTCTCCCCAGCAAGTTAAGGAAATGCATGGGCTGTGGATCAGTAAATTCCTACCTATGTTCATCCAAAGATTATCCACGGAAAACACACCAACTTGGCCTGAGAAGCTGCTTCTGGTCTCCAGGTGGAAGTGTGGCTCAGGAACCCTCTTTGCAACTTTGCTTCTGGACATGGACAGGCTCTGGCGGCTGGATCGCCTTTGTCAGTAGACCTGACTGTCTTTTACTGAGCACAGTACGCGCCATGGACTCGCCCTCGCTGACTAATTTCATCTGGCATCCCGGCAGCCCCTGCCTCAGGTGTTTGTATCTCCACTGGACAGGAGAGGACAGCTGCAGAGTTTGGGGTCGTGGGGGGCACACTTTGCCCCAGGTCAGCTGTGATAGGCCCAGGACCCTGGTGCTGCTGTAGCCAGTGAAAGATGGTCCGAGGCGGGCAGAGTCTCCTTTAGTGTTTTGTTCGTCTCTTCTGCTCACCTAACGGTTACCTGCAGTCTTCCAAGTGTTGCTCAGTCTGCGTTTTGCCTTGCTGGTGATGCAGGCTCTTCATCCAGAGGCGAAAGGGCCCCTAAATAAACCCCACGAGAGCACCTAACTCGGCAGTAAGAATCGGGGCTAATGCTTCATCTTCGAACTCATGTTCAGTTTGGTATCTGGGAATAAAAGTCAGCTCGCTACCATTGAGGCCTTCACTCAGATGCGGACGGTGCACATTACAGAATCTTGGGCCAAATGATCCCAGGGTTCCTGGTCTTGTGGCTGAAACACACACGCACACCAGCTTTCTAACTGTTGCTGTATACTCATAACTAATTATCTGATAAATTTTCATTTAGAAAATTCACTTTGGATATGGCAGGGAGACAAAGCCAAGCCTTTGATATTTTAGGAATTGTTAATGATGCATAATAAACAGATGCACAGATGAAGTGATTTCGCAAGTCCCATATAAACATTGCTTTATTGACTTTGAGATGATGGAGAAGAGATGAATGGGTATCGGACTCATTAGTCACCATTAAGGAGGTCTCCGGCTTTAAGCGACGTGTGAATTGTACAGCGTCTCCCCGCTCATAATCCCTGGGTCGCACGTGGCGCCTGGGAACAGCTGTCCTGCAGCAACAGTGCCATCGTTTTCTCTGGTCTGAGAAAGAGAAAATCCGACGTAGAAGAGCGTTCACGGCAAGGCGCGTGAAGTGAGTCCACTCCAAGCATCTACGAGGTCGACCAGCCCTGGCATCTTTTGGCCCAGGCCGGTGACAAGCAAGTGCCGCATCTTCCACAGGCCGGGTTTCCAACGTGTGTCAGCACTGGTGAGGCTCTTGGTTATAAGGTGTCCCCTGCCTTGATAATAAAGGGTGCGCTTTGATAGTAAAGTCCTGCGCTCCGAGGGCCCCCGTGGCTGAGGCAGGCTGGGTGGGAACGGGTGGTGAGGAGTGGAGGAGCCGCCCAGGCTGGACGTGAAGACTCCCTGGGCCACTCCCTGCAAGGAGGCCTCCTCGCAGCCTGCACCCACGGAGCTCGTTCCTAAAACAGAGGCTTGTGAAACCCCTTAAGCCCTGCAACTCTTGGGTTTTTTCTAGGGATGTTACTTTGAAAATGTTTTTACAGTGTAGAACATTTTGGCTTTGATCAGTGTATTATGAATTTATAATGAAATCACCTATCAAATTAATTTTAATAAATCTCAAGTGTTATTTATAGTATGCCTGGCTTCTTTCCATTTAATAAGATATTCATACACTGTAGTTTACTCTCAATTAGTTTTATAAGAAAAAGCATGACTTGTCAAAGATAAATTTTAAAATTACCTCTAATACCATGTTTGGGCAGAACACTCAAAACTGGGCATTCCAGCAGGGGCTGACTGTTGCAGGCATGGTAACGTGTGCACACCTGTAAGCCCAGCCACCCGGGAGGCGAAGACAGGAGGATTGGAAGTTTGAGGCCAGCTTTGACAACTTAGGGAGAACCTGTCTCAAATTTAAAAAGATAAAAAAAGGGCTGGAGGTTTTAAAAAAGCTCAGTGGTAGCACCCCTGGGTTCAATCCCCAGTAACACATAAGCACACACACACACACACACACGCACGCACACACACACACACATACACACATCAAATATGGGCTGATGTTACAGCCACACGCCTTTGAAGTGACCAGCTAGACTGACCTTCCCACCTGGATGGGGAGAGTGGGACCCCATCTTTGACTCTGCCTGGAGTCCTGCCTTCAGCCCACCCACCTCCATAGCAGGTGTTCTGGTTCTCACACTGTTGACGGGTTGACCCTGATGACTCCTTGTTGACGTAGGTTTTGGTCCTGGACCCAACGAGGGCTGTTATGGGTCCCCCAAAAGCTCATGTGTTGGAGTCTTGGTCCCCAAGACAGCAGTGTCCAGAGGTGGGACCTTTGGGAGGTGTTTGGTTCATGAAGGCTTTGGTCTTATCGATGGCTTAATCCATTCATGGACTCATAACTTAGTGAGTTCTTGGGAGGCAGTGGAGACTTTGGGGATGGGGCCCAGCTGGAGGAGGTGGGTCACTGGGGGCTGGCCCCTTCCTCTCTGGCTCTCTCTGCTCCCTGGCCATCATGAGGCCAGCGTCTCTGCGCTCCACCTCCTCCCCGCGGTGACTCCACCTCCTCCCCGCGGTGACTCCACCTCCTCCCCGCGGTGACTCCACCTCCTCCCCGCGGTGACGCTCTGCCTAATCACAGGCCCAGAAACAAGGGAGCCAGCTGGCCACAGACTGAAACCTCTGAAACTTTGAACCAAAAGACATCGTTCCTCCTCTGAACTGAGTTTCTCCCATGTTTTGTCATAGCAACAGAAAGACGACTAAGCAGGGAGTAGAGGAGGGGTGCCTGGGAAGGACGAAGAGGAGCAGTACAGTGAAGTCAGGAGAAGGGGACAGGTGACCAGTGAGGGGAAGGAGGCCCACTAGTCAAGCTGGAAAAGTGCCCAGAAGGAGACAAACCCGCGTGGACCAGTGTGGGGCTCTGGTGAGAAGAGGTGAGGACAGGTGAGGGGCAAATGGAAGGAAGTGGGGGAGTCCAGCTGGAGTCCTACTCTGTGTGCTGTAGAAAGTTAAGGACCATCTCTGGCCATCACTCCCACCCCCACAGCATGACAGCCCAATGTGTCTCTGGACTTTCTCAAATGTGGCACTAGGGACCACCCCTGGTTGAGATCCACTATTCTATGCCATCAACATCTGCTGTCCAGTTGGTCTATAAGTTAGAACCCATGGACACCCCCAATGTCAAGAAAGAAAATATAATTTCTGGACATTTTTTTGTTGTTTTTATGGTTTTTGTTTTTTTTTTTTACTTTTTAATTTTTACATACTGCATTTTGATTCATTGTAGCAGCTCAATTCACAATAGCTAGATTGTGGAACCAACCTAGATGCCCCTCAACAGATGAATGGATAAAGAAACTGTGGTATATCTACACAATGGAATTTTACTCAGCCTTAAAGAAGAATAATTTCTAGAAATTTTGTGAGCACAAAAATACTAACATTTTAAAATGTTAAAATACTAACAGTTTTTAATGTCTTAAAAATTCTTTGTTTAAAAAGATTTCAGGGATCTTTTCAACTCGAATGAAGAAATGCTTCCCTGACACCTACCTTTTCCAAAGCTGGAGTTGCTCCACTTCTCTCTAAGTGGGCTCATCAGACTCCTTCCACATCTTCCAACCAGCAAACCATTTCCAAGGCCAGGGACGCGCTCTGAGAAGAGCAGTTTATTTGAACTTTAATTCTTTGAGTTTCCTTTGGCAAAACCATTCATTCCATAAGGAAAGGAAGGAATGGAAGCTACCTTTCTGTTGTCCTAGTCTTCACACTATCATTAGAAAATTTGATTTTGCAAAGTTTGACTGGACTTGGCTGCAGATGTTTTCACGGAGGTGCAGAGTTATCCACTTCAGAAAGGTGCAGCGTCCCTGGGAAGAGTTCAAGCAGCCCTTGTTTATGCACATCACCGCGGGGTGGCAGGGCAGGGCAGGTGGGGCTGGGGCAGTGTGCATTTCAAACAGCCCTTAGGCCAACTGTCCCACCCAGGTAGGACTAGATTCATCGTCCAACTAATACGGTCAAGAAAGAAATGGCATTTGCTTCAAGATAACTTCAGCCTACCTTCCTTTGAAGAATTAAAATACAAGGCTTTGCCAGTGATTTTCTATAAACAGGCTAGGAGTTTGGGAAGTCAAAGTACACTCTTCTTTTTATTCAGTTATATAAAATGAAAAACCCCTACATAATTAAATCTTCAAAATCAGCAAAGAGCCAATCCACAGGCGTACAGTCAGGGCGGGAATGCTTCTAAGTTTGAGCTCTCCCACTAAGCAAACGGCTCTGGAAGTGTCTTCTAATGAGTTACTGATGAGGCTTTTTTTCTTTCTTTTTTTTTTTTTTTTCTGAGCACAAATCCTCTATGTTTTCTTTCAAGCCAGGGTTTTTCTGGGGATATTCAGAATTAACTTTGTTGTGCAGTGAAAAATCTAGTTGGTTTCCTGATATTACCGTCCATCCATCCATCATGTGTCTGCCCATCTCCCACCCACTGATCCCTCCACCCGCCCACCCGTCCATCCATCTACTCATCCATTCACCCATCCACTCACCCACCCACCCATCCATCCAGTCACTCATCCATCCAACCACTCACTTGTTTGTTTATTGATCAGAAATTAGTTGAATGGCTTCCTTGTGCCTGGTGCAATTTCTATGCCTGGTACTGAGTCAGGTTTAGACCTGTCACAGCTTATTCGAGTCCCAGTGGGACACCTTGTCTGCATATTCTGGACTTCCTAAGACCACCAGGACTACGTCCAATGGGAGAAATAGGCATGTATCCAGTGGTGGTATTTTGGTAGACCTGGAGAATTTAGAGTCTTTGATGACTTTGCATGAGAAAGGGACCGTCTTTAACAATAGTCAGACTCTTCCCATCCTGTGCAGCAGCAGGAAGCGACTTTTCATAGGCTGGACCCAAGGCTTCCCTGGCTTCTGTGCCCCCTTGCCCAACTTTCATGACCAGCTATGGGAACCCCAAGAATCTTTCATTTCGGGATGGTGAAGGACAATATTATCATCAACTGCAGGCCTTCCCTTGCCACCGAATTTCTCTACTATTCCCAAGACTTAATCAATGGAATTGAATTCGGCAGAAGAAAAAGAAGAAGGATTAGTATTTGCTTTCAGAATTCATTTTTAACTTTGTATCTTGAAGTAGCCTCTAACTAGTTAGAAGAACAACTAATTGAAAGAAAATCTTCCTTCTCAAAAAGTTAGTTCACCAGAATTCATTAAAGGCTGAAACCATATCAATATGGAGACAAAGTATCTCTTGCAATTTAGGAACATTCCCCAGCTTGGAAAGAATCCCCTGGATCTCTACCGACTCACATTTCCTTGAAGAGTCTGTGAAATGGCCAGTGAACACGTCCTCAGCAGGACCTGGTGTCCCTTCCTTCAGTCTGGCCAGGCAGGGAGGGAGCACGCATGCCCGCTGGTTCTTGACCTGCAGTTCCTGGTGTGGAGCAGGTGGCTTTGGTTGATGGCCGCCTTTGCTTCTTTATCAATGAATTTCCTATGAGCACCTTTCACTTACTTTCATATAGGGCTTTTTGGTTTTTTTCCTTTCATTTAGAGATTTTTTTTGTTACACTTTTTCTAAACATTTAAAGTCTGATTCAGCAAGTAACTGATGGTGTGTCTCCCTTCTTTTCCTTCTCTATGGACTGTCGGGGCAGAGCTAGGCTCACGGCACAGTTGGGCAGAGGGTCTGAGAGGTGCCCCTGCGTCCCCGTCCCCCAAACCACCCCACCATCATCATCCTCACCAAAGCTTCACAGGCTGGGCCAGCATGTGCCGACAACGCGCCAAGCCACACCTACGCGGGCTCCTGTGCCTTGGGGCCCGCTGCTCCTGTGGTGCCCAGCTGGGGTCTCACAGGCACCTGCTGATGTCTGTCCACACCAGTGTCGCCAGAATGCTGCGGAGGCACAGCCCTCGGACCCTCCCGCTGCACCCATGGTCCCTCCCTCCCTCTCACTGGCCCTGGTGACCACTGTTTTCCCCTCTGTCTCCATAGTTCTGCTCTTTCTAGAATCTCCTGTGGCTAGAAGCATGCAGCATGTAGCCTTTTCAGATTGCTTTTTTCTAGACTTTTGTGCAAACTAAATCCCAGGCCCCATCCCCTGTCAGCTCTACCCGTGGTCTGCGGGCTCTGGGAGCTGGTCCCGTGCTCCTGATTGTTTGCTGAAAAGCATCCGTTTCCCAGGTCCCACTGATGTTCCTAGTGACTTCTGTAAAGTGCTCCAAAGAAGGCCTGTCCGTTATCAGTAAGAACCCAAACACCCAAGGCCGCCAGCATGAAGGCGAGCTCACGTCACGAGGCCGCTGCCTCCTTTTCTATTGCCAAAGCCAATGCGGGAGAGTCTTTGGCCTCTTTAGAAACACAGGGCGGAGGTCGGGGCCATGACCGAGCCCGGGCAGCTTGACTCCAGGGACGGCGCCGAGTCTGCAGACGACGCCAGGCGCAGCCTCCCGGCCGTTCCCTTTGCAGGACCACCCCTGCCTTCCTGCTCCTCAGCATGCCCGAGCCATCCGCTCTGCCTCTGAAGCCAGCTGTCTGCTGTCCACCGTGGTCCCTCCTGCTCAGGAGGATGCCCACCCCTCCTCTCTTCCCCGCTCATCGGATGCTCCCACTCCACTGGATGCCCCCTAGGTACACAAATACCAAGCGCACCCCACACTCGCTCACTGAGGAAATAAGCAAAACCCTTTGCTTTGCTATGACCACTGGATGCGTTCCTGGGGCTAGTTAGAGCCCTGCTATCTAGAGGATTAAAAGAAGGACATGCCACCGGCCATCTTCACACCAACCTCAGGAAAGAGGTTAGGGCACAGGAAATGTCTTTGAAAATAGTGAATATGTGCAGTAAAGTTTTTATCTTTGTCATAGTTCTAGATCAAGAATTTTAGTTCCCCTTCACATACAAAGAAATGGAATATTATTTAGCCATGAAAAGAAGTGCCTTCATTTTCAGCAACATGGATGTAACTGGAAGCTGTGAGGCTATGTGAAATGTTCCTGGAATAGGACGACGGATCCAGCTCATGCTCACGCATTTGCAGAAGCTAAAAAAGTCACCTCGTAGAAGAGGGTAAAACAGGGGTCACTAGAGACAGGAAGGGTATCGGGCGGGGTAAGAGGTAAGAGAATGGGGTCCAAATAAAGCCAGAGAGGGGGAAGTAGCTCTAGTTTTCCCAAGTATAGCTGGGTAACTACAGTCCACGACAATTTATGATGTATTTTAAATAACCAGGACCATTCAGAGGTCCCCAACACATAATCGATGTGTGAGGAGATGGAAATGCTAGTCACCTTGATTTGCTCATGACATGTATACGCATATTGAATTATCGTATTGCACCTATAAATATGTACAAATAATGTGTCCGTTTTTTAAAAAAATGTCACTAATAAGACAGTTCTTTATTGTTCTGAATTTTCTCCAAGACACCCAAACTTCTCTGAGGCTTTCTAAGGAGCCAACAGATTGGGACTGAGCCTCGATAGGGGGAGAAACACGGACCACGCCATGCTGAGCTTTTGGTGAGGACCAAGAGTTCTGGAAGATTGCAGATCAGACCAGTGCAGTGGTGTATGAGGAATTCCAAACAGAATCAGTGGAACTGGCTTATAATGGTGCATTAGTCATAAGCTCCTGGTAAATCACTATTCGTGTCATGGAGTGTTTTAAGTTCCACCAGAACATATGGGCAGAGCACAGACTTCTTTGAAGAGTCCTTCAGTTTTGTGAAGTGAATAGTGTTCCGAGCTCCTTGCTGTTTGGCATGGCCAGTGACCCTCTGACACATGTGAATTTGGTAAGGGCCCTGGTGCAGCGGCAGTGGTTACAGAGGTACCCGGCAGATGGCTCTGTGCTCACTAGGAATAAACAGCGCTTGTGGCTGCTCTCACTGTGCTCAGTGAGCTACGGTTCTGGAGTCCAGGAGGGTAGGAGGTGGCTCCTGGTTGCTAAATTTACTCTGCCTGCTCAGGCTCAGAGCCCAGGAGGGGGTTCTGGCCAGCTGCCCAGGATGTCCTCAGTCTGCCACGAGCTCAGGCCCACCCCCTGGGCTGTGCTCGTGCTTGACCACAGTGGGTGCTCAGCTAGTCTTAAAAGCAAGACCCTCCCCTGCTGGAGACCCCTTCTGTGAGGACAGAGAACAGGGTGCAGGGCTCACAGGGAATGGGGGCATCCATGCCCAGGGGTCCTTCACTGAGCCCTGCCCGAGCTCTTTTTCCGGCATTGGTGCGCCCACCGTGAACAGCATGCGGCCCCAGGATTCCAGCGTCTGAGCGCGTGCTCTGGGTGGGGAGCCTCTGCTTGGTCACCCGGAGGCCCATGTGTTACAGACCACCGATCACCACCGATCACCAGGAGTGTGTGATTGTTTCCTACAGATTCAGTGCCTTCCTCCTGGAGGGGGATCATGTGGGTCCAGGGCCTCACCCTGAAATGAAAGCTGAGGTCTGGGAACAATGAGATCGTCACCTGATGAACTGGTGATGAATTCAGAAAGTGCTGTTGTCTCCCGCCCATCAGTTCACTTTCTAGAAGGTTCCTGTCCCACAGATGCTTTGCTCACAATCAACCTGCCTTAGTTCAGGATCAGCCTCGGGAGCTCCTGATATCATCCAAGAATCAGGAAGTGTTGGGGTTTATGAGTACCCGTCAGTCTCCATTCAACATTTTAAAGGGCTATATTTTTTATGAATTTATTCTCTTTCGTGCTTTCTTAAAACTGTCATTAGAGATTTATTTTGAAGATGTAAAAACACGTCCTTAGTGCAAAATCTTCAGCTAGAAGCCATTTTTAAAGTGAATTTGTCACTTCTTGAATCCATGTTTGATTCTAGGAAATAAAATTGGCCCACCTGCATCAGTTTAGCTTTCTGCCATTGGCTGAAACATTTTACTTACCAAAATGCAACTTTGTCTAATTCCAGCCACAATGAATTCTTTTGACAAAAAAAAAAAGGACTGCAAATTCAACTCTTGCAGAGTTAGTGCTATTCTTCATTTGCCCTGCCAAAGGGTTATCATTTTTAGATTATATTTTCAATAGAGAACATGAAACATATTGCTTTTCCAAGGGAATTTAGAAATCTGAGCCTGAAAGAAGGAAAAATATTCCAGGGAGTGAAGGCATTTGGAGCCTCCCGCAGTCACTGAGCATTGAGACAGACAGGCCTTTGCCTGTGAAGCTTCTGACCTTGAACTTGACATAGCAGAAGGTACTTCAAGCCCTGCTGGCACACCAAAAGTCAACAACAACAGTCAACCTAGAACACATGGTGCTGTTAGCAAGTTATTTCAGGGATGAAGTTACCATTGCAGCCATGCAAATGCATTTATGTCTTATTAGTCCCTATCAAGAACACTCAGCAATAAATTGTGCAAACCCAAGGTCATGATGGAATACTTGCAAACAAACCTTCAGGTTTTCTTTAAAGAAAACCCAAGTGTGTTTTCAAATCTAGAAAAGGTGATCTTTTGGCTAGAAACTATGACTGCAAAGTACTATAAATAAAACTTAGTAAGAAGTTGCTCTTCTCTTCCATCAAGCTTGATTTCAGAATCAATCGAGCCTTGGCACCCACACAGCCTACCCCATCAGTCAGACCCGGCTGGTTCGGAACAGACGTAAAGAGCTGGCTGGAAACGGCACCCTGCTCCCCCCAGCACGCTGAGACTGCACTTTATTCTGATTAAGCGTGACTTTTTGCTCCAATAAATGGTCAAGAGGCTGATTCGATTCAATTCTTTACCTTGCAATTGATCTCAAAGATGTCACTGATATAATCATCGTATCGATATGTGTTTGCAGCATTTGTGATGGTGACTCCTACAAACCCTAATCACGCTGCCAAGTCCCTAATGGTTAGATGACGACGTACACATTTCCCACCCTGTGTGAGGTTTCTGCCGAGTTGACTCGGGAGTTAGTCTGACAGGTGATGTTTCAGTTTGGGTTCCTGAGAAGCATCCCTGAGATGAAGATGCTCATTGCAGAATGAGCCCAGAAAAATGGGAAGAGGAATGGGGAAGTGAGACCAGGAAAGGGGACCAAAAGAGATGGATACCAGGCAGCGACTCAACAGGGTGACTTTGGCCAAAGTGCCCTGGGATGCGGAGGAGACAGACACTCACATCCCAGAGCTTCCCTTACTAGTGCAAAGAAAGGAGACATTGAGACTGCTGGCTGCAGGCCGATCCTGGGGGCCTGTCACTTCCCTAGCACTGTCCTTCTCTCCCTGTAGGAGCGCCCCAGCAGCCTGAGGCAGCCCTCCGACAAAGAAACATGGATGCTGTCCTGCGGGAGAGAAGGCCGGCATGCGTGGAGATGGTGCGGGTCAGGGAGGGGAGTGGTCCAACTCACCTGCTGCCGCCCTCTGCACACTCTGAGTGCAGCAGGGGTGCCTCCCTCTCGAGACAGGTTCACTGATGGCTGAGTTTATGGCAGAGGTCGCCTGAAGCATAGGCCATGTTTCTGCCGTTCTCACCAATGGAATGCTGGTTACATTTTAGGCAAAGGCGCCCAGCTCAGGTGCTGCGTTCCCAGACTCCCTTGCAGCTGGAAGTGCCTGTCATGGTGCCCTTTCACATCTCTGCCTGTTAACACCCGTACAGGCTTCCTGCTTGGTGCACAGGTCCTGTTGCCACAAGAGCAGGCAAGCAGGTCACGAGGTCCGAACCAGGGTCAGTGGAGGGCACAGATGGAGGAGTGGAGACACTGTGGTGCCTGGGTCCGGGGCACCTGCATCGGCTCCAGACGGACAACTCCCAGCCTTCCGAAATCCACACCCAGCCAAGCTGCTGCTCATTCCTTTTCTCTGCAACTGAGCGTGTGCATAGTCAGGACTGCGTTGAAGGGGGTGGCGAAGTTGCGGTGCCTGTGATAAAATGGGCCATGTTTTGCTTACTTTTGGTCAACTATCAATAAATCCATGGTGGGCCTGGAATGTGTGTCCGGCTCCATGGACACCAACTGACTTGGACAGAGAGGCCTTGGTCAGGGGTTCCCAATTCATAGCTGAATTGTTGTTTTTCTTCAAGGGGGAAAATTAATCGACATGCTGGGATAAGGGAAATGAATTCATTGTTCATCCAAATGATAAAGAATGGCTCACAGATTTGGTTTATTTTAACAGATGTTGAGCACTCTTAATCAACAATTGCAAGGCAAAATGGAATATGTTTATTGCAGATGACAAGATTGTTGAAATGAAGATGAGCTTGGGAATGAGAGGCAGACATTGATCACGGGGACGATTAATCACTGGAGGCTCTTGACTCATTTATATGGGTGAGATTTACTGCAGTTGAGGCAAAATAAAGCACATCATCCCTCGTGCTTCTCACGGGATTGGCCTTGGTGACCGTGTCAAGGCGGACGGGTGCTCTCCCACATGCTCTGGGGTCCCCAGAACTCTTCATGGTGAGTGGCAGCCTTCCCCACAGGCCCTTTGCTCCAGGAGGCTAGTTCCTGTCTTGCCTTCCCTTAGCCACGTGGTGGGTTTGTACATGGAGTGAACCAGCATGGGGAGAGACTCCTTCTGTCTGCTGGATGCAGGATCACGCCACCTGCCACTCAGAAGGTGCGTCCACTGAGACTCCCACAGTGGAAGCCCCAATGCCAGGCACCCTGCCAGGCCTCAGGTGGCACCCCAGCTCTCACGGACGGCAAGGAGCCTCGTATCAGAGGTAGAAAGGCGAGAAGCACCTTTGTCACTGGTGTGGTGCACTGTGCTAGCCTGGAGCCCGGAGATGCTGAGCTCACCATTCAGGGAAGAGAAAGGACCTGGGTTCAGATCTGAGAGATGGCTCCTTCCGCTTCCGTCCAGACTTAGAGACTGATAGACTCGCTGCACCAGCCTTTCATCTGCCAAACAGTGAGGCGGGAAGGAAACCTCAGTGCCTGTTATTCTTCATAGTACATTTAAGCCATTTTTTTTTTTTACATAAGCAAGTCTTAAAGGTGAACTTGAATACAAAATTCACTGCTATTGAGCAGCAACAAGAATTTTCTTGGAGAAAACAAACAAGCAAACAAAAAACTAATAGAGGAAACAATCGAAAAGAATTTTAGAATTCACTGTCAAATCACTCCTTGCAGCAGGAGGGGAGAGCTGGTACCTGCAGAGGAGGTGGGAAGGGCAGAGAGGCCTGTGAGTACTAAGTCTTCCTCAAAGGCCAACAACTCTGAAAAATGAGCACTTCCTATATAACAAATTCCTTTAAATCCATAAAGACTAAAAGAGTAGCACAAATATGTTGAAGGTACAAGAATAACACTAATTTTTTATTAGTGCCTTATAGTTAGACATGACACTGGGGTTCATTTTGACAGCATCCTGCAAACATGGGGTGTAATCTGCTCCACTTCAGTCCCCAGGGCTTCCCCTTTCCCTCCTCTCTCTCCTCTGCCTGTTCTTCTTCCTCTACTGGGCTTCCTTCTATTTATTCATGTTTTTTCTTAGTGCTTTATAGATACACATAAAGGTAGAGCTCACTCACTGTGGACTTTTGATATTTGTAGATAGGATGGTTTAGTTGATTCGTCTACACTTCCTCCCTTTCCCATCCCTCACGCTTCCTCCCCTGCACTCTCTTCCTTTCAGTTTCATGGGATTTCCTCCAACCTTTTTTCCCTTATTTTGGTCTAGTTTCCACATGTAGCAAAAATCACTTGACCCCTGCCTTTCGGATTCTGGCTTATTTCACTGAGCACGATGCTCTCCAGTTCCATTCATTTACCAGCAGAGGTCATAATGTCATTCTTCTTTATGGTTGAGTAATATTCCATTGTGTGTGTGTATACACACACACACACACACACACACACACATACACACACACATATATATATATATATACACATACATTGTGTATATATATATATATATATACACACATTCCATTGTGTGTGTGTACACACACACACACACACACACACACACATATATATATATACACACACATACATTTTCTTTATCCATTCACCTGTTGTTAGGTGTCTGGGCTGGTTCAATAACTTGACTTTTGTGCATTGTGTTGATATAAATATCGATGTGGCTGTATCACTTCAGTATGCTTATTTATTTATTTTTATGCTTTTGGATAAATACCAGGAGTGGGATAGCTGGGTCACATGGAAGTTCCATGCCTGGTTTTTGGAGGACTCTTCATACTGCTTTCCAGAGTGATTGCACTAATTTTCAGCCCCACCAACATTGTATGAGTGTATGTCCTTCCCACATCCCCACCAGTATTTATTATTATCTGTACTCTCGATAATTGCCATTCTGTGACAAGCCCTGAATGTAGTTTTGGTTGCATCTCCCTGATTGCTAGGAATATTGAACATTTCTTCATATGTTTTTGGTTGTCCATATTTCCTATTCTTTTAAGGCTCATTGATTATTTTTACTGTACAATGTTACATTCTAGGTACTGAAAGATTTGCAATTAAATGCAAATCCTCATCAAGTAAATGGACAGCTAATAAGCTATGTTGTCTGGCTTTTGGTCTTACACCTGAAACCTTCATTAATTAGACTATCCATGTCTTCAGTTGCTTCACATATAGGTATACGGTAAATTTTAATGGGAATCTTTATCACTCTTTACATGGTTTTTGGCTTTTGTATTCTTTTGTTTGTAAAGCAGAGTGGCCCAATGGAGGAAGAACACTCTTTTCAAAATATCATGCTGTAATAATCTATATGTGCAACACAAATGTTGACTCACCTTTACAGTGTTCATGAAAATGAACTCAAAGTGCAGAGTCTTATATGTGAAACCTAAATCTATAAGATGCTAGAAGAAGGCAAAGTAGATTGCCTTTGTGATATTGGGTTAGACAAAGATTTTTTGAATACAACCTAAAGGATGATCCATAGAGAGATAAATGGAGGCTCAGAATTGAAACATGTCAAAAATTTAAAATTCTGCTCTTTGAAAGACACCATTATAAAAATGAAAGGACAAGTCACAGACTGGGAAGACATGTTTACAAATATGTAACTGGCAAAGGACTGTTTATACAACCAGAATGTAAAGACCTCTCAAAACTTGCAAATAATAAACAAGTATCCTTCTTGCCCTGCACAAAGGTTTTGAACTGATATGCAGATACTTTGCCAAAGAGATATGTGGATGCCAATATCAAAGATGGTAAAAATCATAAGTCATTAGGGAAATGCCAATTAAAATTAAAGTAAAACCTGTGACATCCTCCTAGGAGTGTTAAAAATAACCAGACAAGCCAAGCATGGTGGTGCATGCCTGTAATCCCAGCCAGACACTTGTGAGGCTGAGACAGTATCGGGAATTCAAAAGCAACTCAGTGAGACCCTGTCTCTAAATAAAATACCAAATAGGGCTGGGGATGTGGCTCAGTGGTTAAGTGCCCCTGATACCCTGGTACCCACTGGTACCCCAAAAAATTACCAGACAATTTCAAATGCTGCCTAGAAAACAGAGCAACAGGCTTACTGGGGGAATGCAAAATAACAAATAACACAGCCACGTTGAAAAACAGTTTAGTCTTTCATGAAACTAAATATCCCCTTAGTATTTTACCCAGAAATTCCAGTCTTACTTATTTACCTAAAAGAAATGAAGTGTATAGAAGCCAGCACAAACACATTTGTAGCAGCTTTATTCATTATCCCCCACCAAAATTAGGAAACAACTCAAATTTCTACCAACTGGTGAATAGACAGATTATGTTATATCAATAATATGAACTTTTTTCGGTTTAAATATAGTGTCCCCCAAAAGCTCTTGTGTGAGACAACACAAGAAAGTTCAGGGGTGAAATGATTGGGTTATGAGAGTTTTAACACAATCAGTGCATTAATCCCCTGATAGGGATTAAGTGGGTGGTAATGTAGGCAGGAAGGGTGTGGCTGGAGGAGGTTAGTCACTGGGGCTGTGCCTCTGGGTATGTATTTTGCTGTGGTGAGGAGAACTCTCTCTCTCTCTCTCTCTCTCTCTCTCTCTCTCTCTCTCAGGTCCCCCCCCACTCTTGCACCATGATGTTCTGCCTTACCTCGAGCTCCAAGGAATGGAGTCTGCTGACCATGGACTGAGACCTCTGAAACTGTGAGCACCAGATAAACTTCTCTTTTAATTGTTCTTGTCAGGTCTTTTGATCACAGCAGGGAAAACATTCTGACTAAAACAGAAATGGTACTCAGTAATAAAAGAGAACTAAGTACTGATAGAAGTAACAACACGAATAACTCTCCCAAGCATCACGCAGACTGAAAGAAGTCAAACTCAATGGACAACACACTGCGTGATTGTGCTTTCCCCTACACACATTCTGGAAAAGGCAAAACTTTAGGAATAAAACCACACATCGGTTCCCAGGGGCAAGAAAGGAGAGGGTCCGGCTCTAGGCTACAGAAGGGCCACAGGGAACTTCTTGGCATCATAAAAAGGTTCTGTCTTGAAATTACCTGTAAGGTAATTGCATTCCTATGTGAGTTCATAGAGCCACACACCTAAAAAGAGTAATTTTATTCAGCAAAAATTGTCCCTCAAAAAATTTATGGGGCAGGAAGGAAGGAATGAGATATATTTACCGAGTACAATGATTGGTCTCAGTTGGATGTCAAGCCAGCAGAGAAGCTCATGAACAAAAGAGCATTTCAAACACCAACACCTGTAAAGGATGTTATTGACATGCGGGGGGACATCAAAGACGACTAGCAGTCCAGGTGCTAATTCCTGGGCATGAGGAAGGTTGCAGGGCAGGTAAGAGAATGTCCTTTCTTTGGAGGCTTGAGTCTTCAGGAGCAACACAAGTCTGCGGCTACTTTCCCAAGATTCAAATTTTTCAGAGAAAAAGGGTGAGTGTGTATGCATACGTGTGTGTGTGTGCGTGTGCATGCATGTGTGTGTGTGTGCGTGTCTGTGTGTGTGTGCATGTCTGTGTGTGTATGTTTGTGTGCATGTGTGTGTGCATGCGTGTGTGTGTGTGTGCACGTACAGGTACACATACACACACATTGGTGTGCAAAGGTGGGGTGGGGAAGAAAGGGAAGCAGAATGAGAACTAGAAAAATATTCGCAATTGGGAAATCTAAGTGAGATTCTCACTATACTATTTTTCCTGTTTTTCTGTAGTCTGAAAATGTTCAAATAAAAAGTTGGTAGAAAAATGGGTTAATCCTTTTTCATCCAACAGTGGCATTTGAAGAAGTTTATCCTAATAAAATAAAGGTATACACAAAGACGTGGGGAAACATACTCCACGATGAAGCTTATTAATCAAAAAAGAATAGAAAATACCAAAATGTCCAACAGCTCTGTCACCTGACACAGAGTAGAACTTAATATACTCTCTTGAACACCCGGGGTTGGCATGCATTAAGGGATCTGGATTAATAAATTATAGTATATAAATATGATGGAATATTATGCTGACTTTAAATATGTTTTGCTCAATATTTAATGACATGGGAAATGCTTATGCTATGTTAAATGAAAAATTCAGGATGCAAAACCAGCATTTGTGAAGTTATTTTCTAAAAGCATTTTTTAATATATGGAGAGAAAACAGAAGAAAATAAAGTAAAACATTAAAGGAGGTAGTCTCTTGTGATAGGGTTTATTTATTTATTTATTTTTTTGTTTATGCTTTGCCCTATTTTCCAGTTTTCTATCCTGTTTTTGTTTGTTTGTTTTTGGTTTTGGCGATGTCTAAAAACCACCAAGTCTGGCTGTGCCGTGCAGCGGAAAGGGACCATATGTGTCTAGAAGAGGCTCTGAAGGCAGCCTGCCTCAGTGAGGCAGCAAGAGGTTGAGGCCATGAAACAGGAAGGCTGCCTGCATCCACTGACTCTCAGCTCTGCTCCTCATTATGGAAAAACTCTGACTTGAATTGAGTTCTCTTCCTCTCCACCAAGAAAATATTTTCAAACATGCTTTAATCAAATGATAGCATTTTCTAATTGTGTATTACTCTTAGAATTTAAGGACAGAACAAATTAACCTGAAAATTAGATGAAGCAGAAAAACTCCAGCTGTTCTGTTTTCCTGGTTCCTGGGCTGCCCCAGCCTCCCCAGACAGGTAGCTGCGTGCGTGCAGTGGTGGCGGCGGGCACAGGAGAGGCGTGCTTCCACCTGGCTTCTGTGCCAGCCGGGCGCCCCTGTGACCGTTAGAGCCAAGATCTACTGCGGGAGGGTGTGAGCAGGCAGGAATGCAGTCAGGAGAGGCCCAGCGGAAACATGGGAGGCCTGAGCTGGGGGACCTCCTGGATCTAGGCTGGCTCGGGAGTGGAAGCCTGGGTCTCAAGCTTTGGGAAAGGCCCATTGCACAGGTGAGGGTGTCCTCTCCAGGAAGGCAGGGCTGTGTGCAGCAGGCAAGCAGCAGGGCCAGGACAACCTCGAGATTTCCTCCCGCTTTGAGCCCAGAAGCCAAGGCCCTGGGACACTGAAGCTGAGCCAAGTGTGCAATTTGGGGAAACCGCTCCTCAGGGAAGTGTCGGGGTGCATTTGCTTCAGGAGAGTCCTCTTCACAAAGGGTTTGATTACCGGAGTAGAGGAGAAACCCCAGCAGCCCAGCACAGGCTGAGCGGGATCAGGGAAGATGATCTTGTACACTGCGAATGTCTCTGGAATCATCCACAGGGAGAGCCAGAGGCCGCAGTCACAGAGGAGCTGGGGCTATTTAATAATTGAGTGTCATTGTTTGATTAAATCAATACCATGAGTCCTTTTAGGTCTTGATATTATTAAGGTATCAGGCTGATGTGACATTCAAAGGTGGGCAGAAACCCTAGTAGTGTAGCAAGAACTTTGCAAGCAAATTGTTCTTTTAAAAAAATCACAAGGCCTTGCAGGAACATGGATAGAACTTGAGAAGGTTATGTTAAGTGAAATCAACCAAACCCAGAAGGTCAAGGGTCATATGTTTTCTCCCATATGTGGAAGTTGGAGAGGTAACAGGAAAAGAAAGGGGTGGGGGAAATCTCATGAAATCAAAGGAAGGTCAGTAGAAGACAGGAAAGGGACCAGGCAACGAGGAGGGGAGGGAGAGGGGAAACACTGGGGAATGAGGCTGGCCAGACTATACTGTTACACTGTGTGCGTGAGCAAGTGTACAACAGCAATCCCGGCATTATACACAACTACAATACACCAATAAAAATGTGGAAACAATTACAAGGTTTTATTTTGTAACACGAAATTTTGAATGGACACATTTGAATAAGTCTTTTTTATATACTTTGTTTCTAGAGATCACGGTAAAGGCCTGTGGGAAACTGTTAAAAGTCAAAATGTTTGCTTTGCATCTTATTTGAATATCGACTCCCTGCAGAATTCCAAGGGTTGTCAGTCACCCTGACGCTGACACTCGCCCTTAAAGAATACACTGTGTTGCATAAATCCGTTTATGCCTGTGAACTCAACTGAGTTCAATATTAAGTGTAAAGAGTTCTACAAAACTATGCAGTTAATAAATGATGTTGGAGCTTAATGGCAGAGCTTAGGAAGCTTCGAGAGCTTTTATCTTCATATTTTAAATTCTTAATGATCCCTCCCTCTTTCTTAGTAAGAAAGCCATTTAGAGAAATGAATGGTTTTCTTCAGGAAATCCTTAACATTTTCCCCTTCAGTTGGAAAAGGGACTCTGGCAAATGCCACCTCTCCTCTCTCTTTTTCTCTCTCTAGCTTCTGACTGTGCTCAATTGAAACAACCAGAATTGATTACTAGTGTGAAAATGGAGTCAACCCTTTGGTGGGGTGGTGGGGTCACCCACATGCATTCCCACTGAGAATCCCCTTTAGTGGGTACCCTGTGCAAGGGTGAATATGCGCACATCACACGCAGTCATGGATGTAGGAACTTGGGACATGGGAGCCGCTGAGGTCCTTACGAGGTCATTCTGGCCCAACCCCTTCATTTTACATGCAAAAAAACTGAGCTTCAGAGGAGGTGAGCCTGGTGGTCAAGGTCACCAGTGGGCCCCGGGCACCAGCCACACCCTCTGTTGTACCACGTGGTATGGAAGGAGCAGGACTCATGAGTTTGAATATCAGCTCAACTTTTCAGCCCCAGAGTGGGCTTGGGCAAGGCAATCCTGCAGCTGGGAGGCGAAGGGGTTAATGTGCCTTGGAAGCTCTGATGGACCTCATTGGAAGTGGTCACCAGGTCAGTCACCTGGCCCTCACCCTTAGGATTCATCATTCTGAGAGGGACTGAGGTGGAAAGGACCTCTGGGCAAGAGACTGGCAGCCCACCAGTCTGCTATGTCTCAGCACAAGTCCCACTCTGTTCTGTGAAAAGGACTCTGAAATGGAATAATTCTGGGGACCACCACACATGGTTCAACTTTGTGTAATTCAGCAGATCCTGGAGTGAATGAGTACAGTCGGGGACACTTCTGACACTCACTCCAGCCACAGGGACATAGAATGAAGCCATGCTTCACCAAAACAAAGCAAAACCACTCAGTGGCTGAGCTCATGGTCACCCTTCCTGTCTTCCATCCCCCAGCCGAGCAGGTGCCGCTGCCTCAGGTTCACACAGTCCCTGGCCCCAGCCCCAGGGTCAGTACCCCGTGAGTTCTGTTCTGGGTGCACATTTGAACCAGCTTCACTGGGGTTCCATGGTCAGAAGGTCTCCTCTGGACATGCCCCACGCCGTCCCTGAAGTCCACATCTGCTGACCCTAATGGTCTAACCAGACCTCCCTCACGGCATAAAGCTGAACTTCACGTCAGAGGGGACCGAAGGGCACCCCATTGTGGAGGTGTCTCAGGCTGCTACAGGATATTAGCAGTGGTCATCTGGTTTTATGGAAGGGACGACAATTGTCCCCTTACTTCAATGAGCAGGGCAGTGGGACGCGCTAGACTGGCATCGATCCAGCAATCCCCACGGGAATCATCAGACACGTGAAATCGCGGCCCCCGGTCACTCGGGCACGATGAGCATCGGCCTTCTTCAGGTCATCTTCTCTCTGCAAACGATTGGAGAATGACAGGCACTGTGAGGTGCCATTGATTTTTATGAAAAGAGGAAAAATCACTTTTAATAGCAATTATGATTCCTTTTTAAATGAAGGGAAAATGACTTGCTTATTTCAGTCAATAAAAAAGTCGTCAAGGCCATTCATTAACCAGCTGGTGGCAGTGTTTTCATTAAGAAAAGATAAAGTGATATTGCGCACGCCACTTCTGATCCATTTTTATCAAGCATTTAAGATGATGGATTTTAGGTCGTTCTTATGAATATGGTTAAAATTTCAACAGTATTTGGAAAGTCTAAGAGAACTTGGAATTCCAAGAGGAAATAGCATTTTGGGTGGTTCTTGAGTCAGTTTCTACCAGAAGGAAAACACGTAAATTACATGGGGCAAAATTTAAATGTTTGCTGCTTTGTTTTCCCATTGCTAGCCCCTTTGTTCAGGGTTATCCAGATGGAAGACAGGGCCGCCCGACTGAGCTGTCCTTCCACCGAGGGGCTTGAGGGGGGCTTGAGCTGTCAGGCAAGATGCAGTTTTGACAGGTTAGCTGCTCCTCTTTCCACATTCCATCAAAGATGAGAAAGAGTTGAATTCAGCTTTCTTCTCTAAAATTATCCAATGAGTCCTTTTCTCACTCCCTCCTGCAGAAAAGGAAGTCTTCCTACAGGGAAGGATGTCTGTCCTACGTCAGACGAGCAGCGCGCCCAAGTTTTATTTCTGTAATGGTCACATGACAGCCTCTTTGCCAACGTTTAATTCCATTATGCCAAAAAAGATTGCCAATCAGGTGTGGGAATAACGTTGTCCTCCTACTGAAAAACACCAGAAATAGCCACAGCCCTGACCTCTCCATCTGGGAAGATGATTCTACTCCTTCTCCAAGAGACAGAAGCCTCCCCCCCCCCCCCCCCCCCCGCAGGCTGCTGGCACCATCCGCACCATCTCCATCTGGGAATTGGATCTTCAGCCCACATAGACACGCTGAGAGTCAGTGTCCAGGTCCAGCAACCCCTCTGACCCCCTGGTCCAGTAGGAGACATTAGGCAGCACGAAGCAACCTGTCAGTCTGTATTTTCCCTCCCCATCTGAAACCTGCGCTTTCTTACTCTCCCTGGGATAAGAATTAGGTTATTCTGTGTTCGGAGTTTTAGTTCCAAGGAAGTGTGTTATAATTGACATTGCATTCAGGATGATCTTTATTAATTAGTATTTCAAAGCTCCATTGACCTGCTGCCCTCAAGATGCAAAGCTGTCCATACCCATGTGGATGGAGAATTGGGGTCACCTGACAAGGTTCACACAGCAAATTATGGGAAGATGAAACCAGTGGCCTTAGATTTGCAGCTTTCAATTTATAAAAATTATTGTGTGTGAGTGAAATACACTTTGTTGCTTTAATCAAGTAACAATGCAAATCTGCTCAGAGGGTAGGGAGGGGTATAGCCGTGATGAACAGGCCTTGAATGTACCTTTCAGGGGGTCAGGCCAATCTTCAAAGGTCAACCTTCGACAGGCTCATAGAGATGACAGCCTAATGCTCATGACACAGCTGTTACGAAGGACTATGGGGCACGTCCACCTAAGGATCTGAGACTCCAGTACGCTGCAGCCTCATACACTGGCTACCAGAGGGCGGAAAGTTCCCAATGCCCTTGAAAGGGACCTTGGACGAGGAGCCAGGGTGCTCAAGTCCTCATGGGGGCTGTGCCTAGAGGACTTTCAGCGTTTGACATGCTGGGGAGAAAATGAGCCTAGCTTCAACCACCAGGGGCTGAGGGGAGCAGATGGCTGCTTTCAAATCCTGAAGGGCTACCACATCAGAGAAAGGTGCTCACTTCAACAAGGGGTCGTTTCCAGCTCAGAGCTTCCATCAAGCCACACTACCCCTGGTATCACCAAGTCAAAGGTTCCTGGGTGTGGCTTAGGGTGATCTGGCTCCACACTTCACTTCTGCACCTACCGGCTGGATGACCTTGAGCAGTCACTCTCCCATCCTCCATTTCACCTGTGCTCTCCTGCTCCATGTTCTTACCTGACTGCATGGGAACGCCTGGTATGGTTCCCTGTAAGTTCTGCAAGTGATGTCACCTGAAGGGGTCATCAGCTTTAAGAAAAGGCAGAGCCAGCAGCTGCCAAGGTTCCAGAGAAGGCAATGCTTCGGCCATAACTGACTGATCCATTGAATGTTCATTTACATGATTCCACCAAAACCTTTCAAGAACCTTGGGAAGATTGTGGAACTTCTCATTTTTAGGCAAGGAAATTAGGCTTAGAGATGTGAAATAACTGCCTAAATGATTGGTAGTTCTGAAATTTGAACCCACGTCCTGGGAGCTCACATTGGTGCACAAAAGTGTGGGTCTTCGGCTCTCCCTGTGAGTCAAGGAAGAAATCCGTACCTCTGGTTCCGACAGGGCCACCTGCAGCACAGAACAGGAGGGTAGAGGGCGCGCTGCGTCCCAAGCCCACTGCCTTCCCACAGCACTCTGGAGACTCTGCACTCCACAGGTGGCTTGCTTCTGACTGTTCAGCTGCCCCAAGAAGCTCCTCCCTGGCGTAGCTGCCAAACATACAAGTGTATAAGCCTCGAGAAGATCAAAGGGTTGTCTTCTAAAATATGTTCTAAATAGCTGCAAAATTCTCCTTTAATCTGAATTGTAAATTCTACAAACATGGCCACAATTCCCCAAGTGCACCGCAAATGTGTGAACAGCTGGGCGAAGGCAGCAGTGGTGCTAATTGACTCGCCTCCGAGGAGCGCCTTAGCCCAGCCTGCACTGAAGAGCGTTCCCGGGTCCTCTCTTGGCTTGCTGTTGAATGATCACAGGCAGAAAGAGAGGGGGCCAAACCTTACGCTCCGCGCAGTAAAGACAGGAGGCAAAAGCACCTATGTGGACATTGCCAACCAAATAGTGCCCTCTGAAAATTCTGCTGCTGAACTCCAGAGTCCTGCGGGTGAGCAGGACCATGCGTCAATCAGGCGAAGGCTTGTGAGCCAGGAGATGGGATCTGTGCAGACGGGTCAGTTTCCTGTCTCTTACCTTCCGATCTCTCCTTTTCTCCCTACCGCTTCCTTTCTTATCAGTTAGCTTCTAGTTTTACAAAACTTGCACCTATACACAGAACAGAGATTCGATTATACGCAAATTTCCAGTGACCTCCACTCTGCTCTTTTCTTCCTTCCCAGAGGCACCTACGTTCAACACCTGCAGTGACCGTCTTGGTGTTACTTCCAGACACAGACCTGGAGTTCCTCATCTTCACACAGTTAAATCATAATTCTGGTGAAAGCGAGCTGTCCCAGGCAAGCCATCGAGCACGCTGAGAGTGTTTTCCTTTTCTCGCCCAACCTTTGTTTTCCCTGGAGATAATAATTTTATCTCTTTGATTCACCTAATTTTGTATGTACTTACCATTAATCCAACCACAAAAGCTTCATTAGGGGTATAATCTCCTCTCAACACACTCATGCGCATCAGGATTGTTATCTGTTCAGACTTCCTGAAGAAGCTTCCGGAACCTGCCCCCCGCAGCCTGGACCAGGGCCCCGGGCGCCTGGGGAAGACCGACTTGCTCTCTCCTCCAGGCACGGCAGACGTCACAGTGGCCTCCCTTCTCCTGCCTTTAGTCTTCGTCTACACCTGGCTCTTTACCCTGTTGCTCCTCTTTCTTGACCCAGACTCTATTTTGGTGCGAAGCACACCGTGCACGAGTCCTGGGAACGCGTGCGGAAGGAATACCTCTCCAACGCTGCTTTCTGGACACATCATGACTTCACACCCACTGATTGATGGGCTGGCTGAGGAACTCCCGCCAGGAGACCGTTTCCTTCAGAACCAGGAAGCCCTGCCTCTGCTGGCTCTCAGCTGACGAGGAAGTCTTGCTGATTCTGAACCCTTTGCCTGCGACCGCTTTTTCCCCTTTCTTGCTAGAAGCTTGTAGGATTTTTTTTTTTTTTCCTGAGTTTTCTGAAATTTATGATGTGTGAGCAGACTTGGTAGGGTCTGTTTTCGATTACTCTGCTACTTGTTTTGTGTACCGTTTGAACTAGAAACTTTTATCCTTCTGCATTGGATTTTCTCTTTCATTATTTCATTTCATTCTCTTTTTGAAACTGCCCCCTGCCCTCTCTGCAGTTTTAAATCCTTGGTTTTCAGTTATTTGCAGTCACTGTAGTCCAAAAATATTAAGTGGAATTTTCAAAAAATGCAATTCTACAGTCTTAAATAAATTTTATTACCATGTGCTATCGTAATTGTATATTTTGCTATCATTTATTGTTATTCTTTTACTGTGCCTAAGTTATACATTAAGACTTATCATAGGTATGTATATAGAGGAAAACAGCATATGTAGTGTTCAGTACTACCTGTGATTTCAGGCATCTGTAGAACATGTTCCCCATGAATAAGGGGGGATTGATATATTATTGTTTAAATATTAAACTTCCCGGTCCTCTATTTTCTCCTATTTCACCTACCTTCATCTTTTTGTGCTACTTTCTTGACTAATAGTTCAAACTTTCTACCGACTTATGATCTCTACTGTGAAATTTTTTATTCCCAATAATTTTCTTTTTTGTTCCTTGAGTGTTCTTTTTCTGTAGCACCCAGTTCTTACTTCATGATTTCACTACATTTGCCTAACTCTCTAAGAATATTACTAAAGTTTTTCTGATTGGGTTTGGTTTGGTTTTGATGTTATTTTCCTCTTTCTGCATGATTCTATTTCCTGCAAGTTGCTTTTTCCTATTTGTGTTGATATTTATCTTTCATGGTCGAGGATGTTTTCAGATGTCTCCTAATGTTTGGCTGTCTGCTTCTATTAAGCTTAAGCCAAGATAGAGCTGACTGGAAGCTCTAAACACACAAGTACAAGTTATCTTCATAAGCCTCCTTGCTGGATGGGCTGGATGACTGCTTAGTCAGAGATCCAGGGTTAGCATCTTTGTTTTTTTTTTTTCCTTTGGGTGCTCAAATAACCAAGAAAGGATTCTCTTAATCTTCTGACTGGAGGATGAAGTTCCAGCCTCATAGGAGCTGGATGAGAGTGGAGACTTGAAAGAGGTCCTTGGCCCCAGGATGTCCCCATTCACTCACCTTAAAGTCTCAGGAGAGGCCCTCTGTGTTCAGTCATGTGCATTCCCCCAGCCCAGAATCCTCTTTTCCATTATGGACAAAGAAGAAATCTTGTCTCATGCAAGAAGGACAGGGAATAGGTGGTCCCCTGGAATAGGAGAGTGATTCTGGAGGCTGTTTTCTTCTGATAATCCTCTTTATTTTAATTATCTGCTTTAACCCTACCTATGTCCAGTGGTATCCAGGACCCCTAATTACTAGGTCTTTTGAGACTTATGACTATAACTTGCTTTAATTTTATTTTTCCTGCCTCCAGTTTAGAATTAAGTTTTCTAGAGTGTGATAGGTTCATT
This sequence comes from Sciurus carolinensis, assembly GCF_902686445.1. Classification (NCBI taxonomy): domain Eukaryota; kingdom Metazoa; phylum Chordata; class Mammalia; order Rodentia; family Sciuridae; genus Sciurus; species Sciurus carolinensis. The sequence continues at coordinate 171,970,374 of NC_062217.1, read as the reverse complement.
GACCCCTTTTCTATCTTGCTGTGTCCAAATTTTTATTGTTCTCACTGTCTCTCATTCTCCTCATCCTCATGAACTTATGCCTGCTTTAAACATTTGGGTTATTATTCTGGCAAACTTCTGGAGGATCTAAACATGAATATATGCATCCCATCTTTCATCTCAAAGCAGAAAGCCAGTCAATGTTTCCCCCAAGAAGCTTTAGTAATCAATATCATCAGAAATTGTTCTTTTAGGTCTGCCTCTAAGGCCACATATGACTGTTTAAACTCATTTCCTCTTGCCCCATATCTGAAGTTAAAAGACAGCGAACCAGTGTCTTCCTTGTACATGTTCTCGGGTACTCTACTAAGCCACCATTAAATGTAAACAGAAGTGAATCCTATTTCTCATGAGGAAGCATCTTGATTTTTAACCTGTGCTTAAGCACTTTTATGGGCCACTGTGATTTGCTAGCTATCTTTTAGCTTTACCAATTGCTTGCTAGTCATTCCTTAAAATAAAGCAAGTATAAGTGAGCGGGCACTGTGTTCCCTGAGTAGGTACCTGTTGTCCTCCAGGCACCATGTTGAGCACAGGAATTGGAACAAGGAGCTAGAAAAATACACTCTGCCCACAGGAACCGTATGACCTGTTTTAATGGAGCCTAGATTCTAGCGGTTATTTTCTCAACTGAACCTTGAAATTTGGCATGACCTGCATTCTTCTGACTGGTCATTTCTTAAATATGCTTGCAGTCACTTTGAATTATCTTCTGAAGTTCTCCTCTGCAGTATAATGATCCTGTTAGTACATCAAAAAATTCACATACACAAAATCATTGCTTTGCAAGCCATTATCTGAAAGGAAATAGATTTCAGTTTTCATCAACTTGCAACGGGGATATCACTGGTCTTCTCAGCACATTAGTTACATTTTGTGCGTAATGTAGAAATTCCTCTTCACAATCTTACCTTCTTTCCCGGGCCCTATGGTCATGTAATGAAAGGAAAAGAGTCTGCTTATGTTCTTTAATGATGTTTAATTCATTTTCAAACTTAAACGTTTTATGTAATGTATTTAGATTTGCTTGCCATTAAAAATGATGTTAAAATATTTATGTATTTATAAAAAGCCATGTTTGGTTCTTATGAGGACATAAAATTAAGAACAGAGTTTATGAGATAAATCAATTGCACCTGCTACATTTTTGCATCAGGCTGGAAAACTGGCATAAAACTTGCACCGAGAAAGAAAGAGGAGAGTCTCACTGAAACTTAGGAACAAACGTGTGTCCTTGAGAGGTCTGTGGACATGTTTGGTTATAAAATTGCCTGAGGATTTCCTAGTCACCAGTGGAAGTGACGACCCATGCCAAGTATGTCCGCTCTTGTGCCTGCCTGGAATCCAGGCGAACCGTGGTCCTGAGGCAAACAGCACCGGTGGGCTTCCTCTCCTGGAAAGCATGCCTGTGCCCAAGAGGGGCTGTGAAAGGAAGCTGACCCCAGGGTACTGTGAAGGTGACCCTGTCTCTTATCTCTCAGATCACCTGCTCCTTTCCAAACAGCCAAGGGCAGGTGGTGAGACAGGAAGAAGGATCAATCCTGAAGGCCAAGTCTAGTCCATAGGACACCAAAGCAACTAGCTTGCTGAGGTTTTGTCGTACTAATGGATCCTGAAGCTTTAATGTCTTGTAGACTCCGGGAAACTCAGAGAAAGCTTTCTCTTAAAGAAACACTGATGGACAGCCCCCTCAGCAGGGGGTTCCCGTGGACCGTCTGCCCTGCGACGACTGGTAGGAAGGGCTCTCTGCGTGGTGGTTCAGCGGCTGCTGTCGTAAGCGAGGTTCACGTGCACGTACGAGGCTCAGCACACCGTGCCCGTCCACAGGGAGGGGTCCTACTCTTGGCGCAGTTGAAGAGTCCAGGGACAGAGACCACCTGGAGACAGGTCAATGAGAATCCTTCCCTCAGGGTCCCCAGACAGGAGGGACTCCCTTATCACCAAGCAGCTGCAGTAGGCAGAGGGCTCAGCGTGGCCCCGTGTCCAACTACATGCAGAAGCTCTTCTTGAGTAAGAGAGGAGGCGACCCAGCACGGAGGAGGGCTGCCCTGGCAGGGGACTGCTGGGGCCCAGCTCTGCCTCCAGGGGTTTCTGAGACCCAGTCACATGCTCTGGCCACTGGGCCCCAACAAATGCCAGAGTCATGGGCTCCCTCTGGATCCCCCTCCAGCGCAGGGAGGCACATCCTCGGGCTCCTGTCACGCGGGTTTCAAGTTACAGTGAAGAAGTGGAGACCAATGGAAAATAGAGCACACTGGGATTTGAGCCGCTCAGCTGGGTGAGCAGGCAGTGACCAGCGCCGGCTGCCAGGAGCCGCCTGGGCGAGCCCCCTCCCCTGCTGGACGGCAGGCTCCTCCTGGAGCCAGGCCCCTGGAGGGCGGGTCTCTTTCCTTCCTGCTTCTCTGGCTCACTCAGCTCATGCACTATTCAGTACACCCCCACCTGATGGCAGCTGCGTGGGGACAGGGAGTGTATCTCCTTCCCCGGCTCCATCCCTTCTTGTCTTTAAATCCTGTGATACATAGTAGGAGAGGCAGGCCACAGAGCCTCGTGCCTTAGCAGACCACTAAGCATCTGCCTCCACCAAGGAACTGATTGCCCTGCAGCAAACCAAACGTCTCTCCTCGTGCCCACTGGTGTGAACATCATATCATATTTATGCCTGCGTCCCAAGGAACCAGAACTATTAGGTTCTGATGTTTTGGGTCAGTGGCTTCTCCTGCAACAAATCCCCAAGCCTGTGATATCACAACCAAAGCCCCGCTGCAAAGCTCCAGAGCCATGTGGCCACCGACTCACAGGATTGAGTCCTGGGATTTTGTGGTTAGGAAGAAATGCTGTGTCGACAGGATTAGTGACTAATAATAGTGCAATATATGCTTAGTTTTTTATGTGTAAATATTTTCTGCAAACTTCAGTGCCATCCTAAAATTAAATGTGGAAAAAGAAACTTGTGCACATAACTTAAGCAAAGAAAATATAGCTGAAAGTAAATAGACATCCCACACAACCACTCTACTGGAAGAATTCTAGAACCTTTATGGTTTTTAAAAATGTGCAGTTTAATCCTATAATTGCTTTTTTTTTTCTTTCTAGAAACAGAACATCTTACTATGGAGGAGAGGAAGGAAGGGGAAAGGAGTGGACTGTTCAAGTCGATAGACCAGGCTTGGCACATTCCACCATTTGTCTGAGGACCATTTCAGCAGGTAGGAGAATTTTCTTTTCTTTCATTAAACCAAATTATATTTTGAAAGTTCAAAAGCTTTTACCAGCACTTACCAGCAGTATTTTCTTAGTAGAAACATCTAGATGGAGGAGTCTCTTAACAGCAAATGATTTTTAAACCAGAGGTGATATTTATAAAATATCAGAGGTGGCATTTATAAAATCATTATCCTATTATTATATATAGCCATTTACATGTCAAATCACCTTTGAGGTGTATTAATTAGCAAGACCTCCACAAATGAAGCCACCAGATTTAGACCTGTAAGTAGCTTCAAGTAAGATGTCCCCCTCAATGTCCAGAATCCTGACAAGGAGTCCTCCGTTTCTTCTCGGCCTGAGGTGTTGCAGCCTGTGAGAAGTGGAATGAGCAGAACACAGAGTGATGGTCAGAGTCACCGGCAGAGCCAATTTCAAGTCAGTGAGGATCACAGCTGTGAAGTGCACAGCTCCCCACTCGACCCTCAAATTCGGCAGTGGTACATTAGCAGAGCTACTGAGTCATTGGACTTGAATTACATAAGATCTGGTGTTAGAATAAAAAATATGTCGTGGTCATATTTCCTTCTGACTCCTGTGCGTGAAGCTGGCGGCATGAAGTGCAAAGCACAGCTCTGCGTCACGGGCAGACAGACGGGCGAGGCCATGGACCGCTGGTGTCAAGACACTGAATGTGGTAGATCACAGGAAGACAGACGCCTGGGTGCCCCAAAAGAGAGCCCGAAGTTAGCTTCGGCGACCACGGCAAGGGCGGTGATAGCAGTAGCTGGCTCTGTGCTGAGACTCGATAAAAATAGCAGCAAGTTGTGTTGGACATAAACAGGCCCAATGCTGAGTATTTCATAAATAGGATCTCATCTAATCTTTATACAACCCTATAAATAGTTATTGTTATTAATAGTTCTCTAGAAACTACATCTTAGAAAAAATAAGTAACCTTCCCAAGGCTGCCAACTCGTGAGAGGGAGCTGGAATTACTCATGGCTCTACAATGCCAGAGCCCACGATCCTGGCAGGGATTGGATGGGATCAGTGCCTTCCAATAACACCTGATTTGTACACTGGTCTAGGCCAGTGGCTGCGGAAGATGCCCTGCCCATGCTGGGTTTACTACCAGGCAGCCGCAACCAGCTCCTAATTAAAGTGCTGTGGGCTTAAACTTGGATCTTGCAAGTTGGCTCCCCCCACCTGGCAACCTTTCAGAGATAACAGATAGTGCATACAGATTGAAATGTCCCAACAGTTCTTGTAAGAAATTGAATTTAATCTGTAAAATTAATTAGTTTAAAAAAATTACTAAGGAAAGCATAGCATCAATGGTAATGCTGGCCTCTTGCAAAGTCCTTATAGAGTTTGAAACTTCTAGGATCCTGGACAAGAGGGACAGTATTCTCAGTGGCAAGTTCACGCACGATCCATTTGAAATATAACGTGATGATATCTGTAAATCAGAAAACAAAGACAGTACATACCCTGAGAACCCACGGAATACAGATTAATAATTAGTTACATGTTCCTGGTTTATTCTATGGAGTTCACGTCCATCAACTATAAAACTGAAATTACCATAGTCTTTCTACCTGTGTCACAGAATTAGAAGGATCAGTTCAGACGTGGACATGAAAGCTCTGCAAAACATAAAAAGAGAAAAAGCCTTATGCAAATGGAAGTGATTATTTTTTATGATTATAGCTCCAAAATAAGGCCAAAGAATTTCACCAACCTCGTCCCACCAACTCCCCTCCCACACTCCCTATGACGCCGCCCTTCCCCTGCTTGTGATCGGGTGTGACCAGCTAGAGATGCCGCTGCCTCTATGCTCCCCACTGACCCGACTTCTGGGAGCCGACACCCAAGGCACACTGAGCTGGAGGGTGATCCAGAGCCGGCTCACAGCCCCTCTCTCCCGGGAGTGGATTAGCCTTCGCTCTGGACGGAGGGAAGGGAGACTGCCACCCAAGAACCCCACCCAAGACCCCCACCCGAGTGGCAACTTCGTCCCGTTTTTGCCTGGAAGCATCTGGAAGATGCTGTGAAACAACACCCCAAGGCAGGTTCCTTGGGCACACGAAGAGCTGCAGCCACCATGGTAGACAGCATCCAAGCTGTTTGGTAGAAGCCATGACAGAGGAGGAAGGGCAAGTCTGACCGCAGAGGGAACGAAGGACAACAGGCTCTTGCTCAGGCAGCATGAAGCAGCCCAGGTGCAGAGTCCTGCGGCAGCCCTATCCACCAGCTGCTGCTCTAGCTCTGAGCTGCTTAAATCTAAAGAAATCCCTGGTCAGACCGAGTGCACTAGGGTGGATCAGGCCTCAGGCGCGATGGACTCTGGGCCCAGCCCTGTCCTCTGGGGCTGGCACCCCTGTAGCCCTGTATCATTCCCCAGTGTTCGAAGCTTTCTCTGGTCATGGAAAAATGGCTGCCAAAGCTCCTGACTCCACCGCTCTGAGGCCAGGGAGAAAAGAATCGTCCTTCCCAACAGGTTTGGCGGAAGTCTAGGTTCAGCGGAAGTCTAGGTTCAGCGGAAGTCTGGGTTCCACATGCTCCTCCCACACCAATTCCTGTGGAGGGGAACTTCGAGTGTCACATGAGCACTCCTTAAACAGGGGCCGAGTCAGGACCCAGAGTCCCCAAGTGCCATCTTCTGGCACCATAACCAGAAGTGGGGCTGGGGGCCGGGCAGTGACGAGCAGCCAACATGCACTCTGCAAACCCAGAGGAAGCAAAAGATGTCACGACAGTCACTTCGTGACACCCCCAGGTTTCTGGAACTGGAGTCCAAACCCTGTGCTCTGTGGATGAAAACAGACACCCCCTGTCCTTCAAGAAGCACCCACCTCATGAGCCCCACCCTCCCTGGACCCAGCAGCCCCCCATATCAGCTCTCAAAAAAAAGAGGAAATTGTCGATTAAAGTGATTTTTAGTATTTCTAACTAGAATGTGCCTCCCTGGGGAGAGAGTGTGCATTGCCAGTCTTCAGTGCCCACGCTGGAGTGTGTCTGCTCACCGTGCAGAGTGCTGCTGAGGGTCAGGGGTAGTATGTGACCCACACTGTGGCCAAGGGGACTTCCTCCAGAGACACTTCTGAGGACAAAGTCCACACCAAACGTTTGTTCCTCTCTTTGAGCTCTGAGCAGCGAATTTCTAGTTTCTTCTGCTTCTGGGAGTCAAGGGTTCTTTGCATCCTGCTACCCAATCAAGACCGCCGTGGGGTGGGGAGAGCCTGGCACTTGCATCTGGTTTTTGAAACTTCCTGGTGGCAGTGGAGGAGCTGAGTGTGCAGCCGCTTCAGTCCCGAACAAGCTGCAGTTGAAGCTGAAAGTCCAGGGTAGGCCTCCAGTAGCCATGTGGGGCGAGGAGAGAACAGGAGCCAGGAAGCTCCGCGCCAGAGGGAAGGCAACTGAGCCCCCATCTCACGGATGAGGAAGTCAAGCACCAGCAGGGCCAGGACTCGATCGTGGTTTGCAGCGAGTGAGGTGAAACCAGGCTGGGAAAGCAGCACGTGGGCCTTCCCGGAGGCACAGGAAGCACTGAGTGCAGAAAACTCCCAAGAGGCAGGGCAGGGTTTGGAGTCAGTCACAGCTAGTGGAAGGCTCTGTGTGTCCCACGTACAACCTTACTGGCTTAACGATGCCTCTGGGCTTCACAGAGACAGTGCTTTTGTTGCAGGGATGAAACAAGGTGACTTATGTTAAATGCTCAACCAGATCCTCGCCATCTGAGCATTCAGAGATGTTTTGATCATTCTGAAGTTGTTTCAGAGGGATTGGACTCAGAGCTCATGCCACTGAGCTGCACCCCAATCCCCTGGAAATTTATTTTTTAAGAAAGAAGGAATGGAGAGCAGGTGGGAGTAAGAGAGGAAGGAAGGACAGAAGGAAGGAAGGAAGGAAGGAAGGAAGGAAGGAAGGAAGGAAGGAAGGAAGGAAGGAAGGAAAACTGGAGGGATGGAGGGAAATCAGATCAATCAAGGAGTGTCTTCACATACAAAGGGAATAAAAGGAACAAAAGTTTAAACATCAAAGAAGATAACAGAATGAGCTAAAGATAGATTTGGCAGGCCTAAATTTAAGATGATGAAGAAGAAAGGGCATCATTGCAGAAATTTAAAATATTTTAGAAGCTGAAATTATGAAAATCAACACTGGAGAAACCAATTCAGTTACATTCTGGCCAGGACTGTAAAATCAAAGATAACATAAAGGCCAAAGGCGCAGGTGTAGAAAGAATGACAGGAAAAGGTATTGGATTAAGACCAACATCCAAGTCTCTCAGACGCTCTGGGCCGCCCGCCTCTGGGCCACTCGGGGGACCTCAGCCAAGGGCGCTGCTCTACCCCTGTAGACGCTGTGACTGGGGACTGTGGCCACACGCGCAGGGCAGCCAGGACACACCCAGTCCCAGGCCACGGCCTCCCCCGTGTCTCCTAACGCCCGACTTGGGGCTGCGTCTGCACCTGATGGGCTGTGACGGTGGCCTCTGCCCCCACCTCCAGGCCCAGATGAAGCAGCATGTGGAGGGAGGGAAATGTGGCTCTCCGTCTCTCCCTGGAGGCCCGGGTGTTGGAGGAGGGAGAGGAGCATCCGGGACACACGTCAATGGAAAGGAGCAAGCAGGCAAGTTTGAGCAAAGATTTGGTGGACCAAGGACAGCCCCTCGCCCTGGGGAGCTGTTCCAGACAGCGGTTCGTCCGTAGCAAGGAGCAGCAGCGGTGCTTCTGAGGACTGCGTGACCAGCCCCGGAAGGCACAGAAGTGCCTTTGTGATTCCCTTCGTCTGACTTCCATTTTTCTTTCATCCTCGCTGTTTGGAGTTGCATTCCAAATGAAGGGCGGCCACGGAGCTTTGCTCATATTCCGTTTCGGGGGAATTCAGACTAAGATAATGATCACAATATGAAAGACAATGGAGATGACATGGATATGGTCTGCTCCATGGATTGGAGAATAGACTAAAGGAATTAAATGGAAATAAAAACATAAAAGAACTTTCAAACAATGTACCATGAACTGGAAAATTCATGAAGAATAATTAATAGAGATTTTTCTTGGTAAGATTATTGAACTTTAAAGAAACTAAAAGACTCTTACATTCAATAAGAAGAAACAGATAAACAGGTTCTTTTAGCCAAAACAAAAGGAAAAAAAGAAAGAAAGACTGGCTATAACTTCTTCTCAAAAACATAATAGGATCTCAGAAAAAAATGGAGCAGTCAAATGCCTGCACAATTTTGACAGGGAAAAAAATGCTAACCTCAAAATGGTACAGCTAACAAACTGCTCCTTACAGCGCCCAGCAAAAGGCTTTCATAAATGTACCTTTATGAAAAGGCACTTGAAGATGACCCTAACCCAGTAGGAGATGGAATCCTGGATCCAAGATTTAAATAAAACCCTAAATATGATCTTGAAGTGGGAACATTTTCTTTCCCATGACCCAATAGCCACAAACTAAAAGGAGAAAAAAAATTTGCAAGAAAAACACAAATTAATACAAAAATATAATTGTTAAAGATGACAAAAGACTTAATATCCTCTTACATAGGAAAATTTTAACATCAATGAGAAAAGACTGCCAGTTGAAAACTGGGCTACATTTATGAAAAAGCCATGCACAGAAGAATTCCAAATGTGTGTGTGTGTGTGTGTGTGTGTGTGCACATCAATTGTTTCTCCTTGACAATAATGAAAAGGTACAGATTTAATCAAGGAAGCAATATTGTTTTTTACCTGATGTATTGGCAGGATTGAAAAGGATAGACCATGTCCACTATGCCCATAGTGATGTGACCCTTCTTGAGGGCCATGTGGATGTGTATGTTGGGGTTTTAAATGAGTAGTCCTGCTGCAGCTTTCCCTGGGTAGCATTTAATCACTCAAAACAATCAGACAGTAGTATATATTGGAATGTTTCCCTTTAACACAATACTGTAAGTGGTCTCAAGGTCCACTAATAGAGGTTGATTAACTAATGACAGTAAGTCCATTCAGCAGAATGCTATGCGGATGTTAAACACCATGGTATACTCTAACATTATTTGACACGGAAAGATGCATATTGTGGAATTGGAAAAGTGATTTCAGAATGAGACTTGTGTGATTACATTTATCTAAAAATGTGTGTGAGTGTGTGTGTGTGTGTGTGTGTGTGTGTCCTCCCCCCACATCACACAGATATCTGAACACGTGGAGGATAGTTACCTGTGGACACTGGGTTATGGTCACATTTTCAAGCTTTGTTCCTTTTTATGTAAATGTCCTACATATCTGATTTTTGAATTTACAGTAAGAGGAATAAATACAAGTGTCTTCATTTTAGAAAAAATACCCCCAAATTTTATGCCAATAAGTTTTGATTTGGGGCTGCTTATAGGTTTCCCATGAAGCTTTTCTCGATGTGTGTTATCCTGACTGCATCAGTGCTGTGGAAACACAGAGACCACCCAAATGAGAACAAAAACCCCGCTGCAGTCCCAGGGTCAGGCACCGTCTCTTCTATTTGACAAGGACTCGGCAGGTGGGGAGAGAGGGGTTTCATAGTAGAGACAATGGGGGCTTCTCACGGGCCCTGCATGGAGGGTGCTGTGAGGGGAGGCTTGAGGTGGGCTCACCTGAGCTAATACATCCTCTGGGATTGGATGCAAAGCATATTTGGCTTTCTCTGCTGGTTCTAACCTGGAAATGGTGGGGTTGGGGGATAGGGAGCTGGCAGTCATTGGACCCGTCCTGACTGTTCTGAGCCAGTTGCTGCAGAGATTGGCCTGGCCGCTGCAGAGGTGTGGGCCTGCATGGTCCTGTATGGCCTGGCCATTGCCCACTCATGCAATCGGTCTTTCAATGTACTTCAATTAATCTGCATAATTGGCCACACCATTTCTAAAGAGCATAGAATTTTCCCCTTGGGACTCAGCCATACCAGCATCCTTATTAGCTTATAAATATAGTTGGAGCAATACATGGAAAACTATCCAAGTGTTGATAATATGGTAGAAATAGAACAAATATTACCTATCTCCAATTCTTCTCCAATCTAATTTATAAATGTGGGTTACATACCCAAACTTTTATTGAATGTTGAGTGTGGTGTTTGAAATGTTCCCTTTACAGAGTGCCCACAAGACTGTGTTGAATGCACAATGGATATTATTTCATTTTGTTCTCCCTACAGCCCTATTGTGATGTCACTGCAGGTTCCCTTTTACAGATGAGGAAACCAAGGCTTGGAGAGGTCCCAGAACATGTCCACAGTTTTTTTTAAGTGGAATGCCATTTAAGCTGGTGTATGTCTGACTGCAAAGCTTGTGTTGTAAATCCCAAGAAATAGGAGACCCTCATGAAATAGTGTGGCCACACACATGGGATGGTTTTCCAAAGCCCAGAGGAGCCTGAGAGAGGAGACGATGCACTGATTCTGAGCTGCAGATCTGCTTATTAAGGGCTATAAAAGAACCTTAACCCATAATTCTTTTATGTACCTGGAGGGTTTCCATCATGGTGGCAGGAAGCAGGATTCTAGCTAATGCCATCCTTTGTCAGTGACCATAATTCACTTGATAATTACTAACCTGCTTGCCCAAGGATGCGCGAAGTCCCATAGTGGACAGGAGGACAAGAGCTACAAACTCCCCATGAGCTGTCTTCTCCAGTGACACGTCAACACTTTTACTGCTGTCGCTGGAAAAGCACCACTTCTCTATTATTTACAGCACGGCTGCTCTACAATATCATGTCAGAAATTACCAAGCACGTAAGCAGATCCTTTGTGATTTTGGAATTTTCCATTTCAATTGGATCTGGTCATTTTCTTATTGCTCCTTTGTTCTCTCCCCTGGGAATACATTTCCCTGTGGGTTACGTATCCTGGAAATTTCTAATGTCTTCCTTGTCCCTGTGTGTCCTCCTGCCTTTTCTGCTGACTTACTCTGCCCGGTATCTCCATACCCGCCCTGCGGCCAGCTTTCCCTCACCACCCTGTGCCTTTGAAACAATATCTGAACGGTCCAGGGAGAGGGCAGCTTTCTGAAGTCCAAGGGCTCACACTCAAGTCCAGCGTCAGTCTGAGCTTCTTCAGTGGGGACAAGCTCAGTCCGTGGGGTTAGACTGCTGCTTTCCCTACCTGGCTCCACAGCTCACAAGCTCTGTGACCTTGGACAGGAAACTTACCCTCTCTGCACCTCCAGACTTATCTGTGAAACAGGGATCAGAAGAGTACCTACTTTACAGGTGTTCTGTTGCATTTTTAGGGTTTTCACGGGAATCAAATGAGCTTATCACAAACTTCACCCGGTGCCTGCTACAATGGAGGACTCCAATGAATCAGTTACTCGAATGTGTTTAAACCCTAATTTCAACCTAAGTCCAGTCTCAAGATTGTTTGACAGGACATGGGCACAGTCTAGACCTAAAAGGGAAGGAGGTTGGCTTGATGTGTGTAAGCGTGGACAGGGCACTTCATAGGCCCATCCTTGCCTAAGTGGCTCCTATGCTGACAGTCACATTTGCTCTGATCCTTCAGCTCAGGAATCCAATCTGGGCTGGGAGATCATCTTTCATAGCCAAGGTCATCACTCTGCAGAGTTCCCTCCCCCAAGCCCATTGCCTGGTAGCTACACCATGTGTAAACCCCTCCCCTTGAGCCTGGGCAGGACCTGTGACTTTCTTTAGCCACTAGTATATGGCGAAAGTGACAGGAAGTCAGTGATGCCCTTCTTGCTGGAGATTCTCCCCTTGCTGGCTTGGAGGAAGTTGGCAGCCACATTAGGGCCCCACATGGAGAAGCACAGGTAGCTTCAGGAACTGGGGTGGTCACCAGACAAGAGCCAGCAAGGAACAGCCACAGGTAGGTGAATTCGGCCAATGAACACATACTGGACAGAGATGCTTCTTCGGGTGACATTAAGATGAGACCTAGCCCTGCATCTTGGACCTGAGTCCCATGTGGCCCTGCTTCAGACAGCCTGATGGTGCTGGGCTGCACTCCTGACTCTTGGGAGATGGTGTGTGCTGTTTTAAGCCACAGCATCTCTGGTAATTTGCTCTGCAGCAATAAAAGCAAATGCACTTGTTCTGATTTTTAATGTTTTTTCTCTATTCAGGATCCGGCATCGTCTGAGGGCAGGTGGACGTCATGGACTGTGAGCTCCTGCTAGGAAGGTAGGAAGACTTGCCTCTTACCAGGTATGTGACCTTGAGAAAATCACCATCTGTCTCAGCTCACCTCCTTGTCTGCCTGTGCAGATAACACATCCCAGGCCCTCGTGGGACTGTGGCGGAGTTATCTGGAAAGCACTTGGCACAAAACCTCAAGCCTGTCGAGCAGGAGGCAGACTATCATGGAGAAGAAGCCTGTTTATAACCACATCAGCAAGCATCTCTTCAGGTTCTATTTTTTTTTGGCAAGTTTTCTCCATATAAGGCATTAGCTGAATTTAGCACTTGATAGGCAGAGACAGTGAGGCTCAGGCACACTCCAAACACAGCAGGCATGAGGTGGGCTCACAGGGGGCAGCTCAGCAGCTGCGTCACGCAGAAGAACCTGGCCTTTGGTGTCCACAGAGAGGTGTGCTTGCACTAGCATGACTGAATCTATGGATCCATCGTGGTCTGTGCTCCTGGCAGGGGCCCGCCTGCCTTTTGTGTGGGGCAAGCATGTGAGTGGCCTCTTAAGCTGGGGACAAATACACTGAGGCAGGATCTCAGCTGCTCTGGGGAAGATAGCATCGAGAGTAGAAATCGTGCATAACCCTCATCGAGAGGTGGAGCCACAGACTGCAGGGTTCGTCCCATGCCACCTGGAGAGAGCTTCCAGGGTCCAGCAGAACACACTCCTTCTTCCTGGAAGGGCAATAGAGCAACAGTCTCCCACCAGCAGAGAAGCCAGCCTCTTCTCCAAGGCATGCAAATGTGTGAATATTCAGAGACCAGTCCAGGAAGGGAGGTGGAGGGCAGGTTCTTCTGTGCTTCTTCTTCCCATTATGGCCCAATAGGCCAATGAAAGCTGAGAGTATTGAGCACAGGATAGGACTCCGGATCAGACTGCCCTGTTCTCCTTTCTACTGCATGCAGAAAGGGACTCTGGCGGTTCTCGGATTTGCCCTCCCGAGAAGGTTGATCCTTTCCTGCCACTGCTCAAAGATGACAGCGATGGGTTGTTGGAGTAGAGCTCTTGTAGGAGACACCCTTCTTGTTTTTAGGTTCCAACATTAGAAATAAATAACCAACATAAAGAAAATGAGGTAGGAACCCCCAAATGTATAAGGCGAAACCTCAATTCTTATATTCATTTGCCTGGACTTTCCACCCACACTCATGCCTCCCCTCCAAAACAGTGGGTATATCTCTGTGAACATTTCAGGGAATATTGGTAAGAACAAAGTGCTCCTCGTTCTCACATGAAAAAGAACCCGGGAGAGCATCCCTCCTGCCAGGCAGGTCTTCACTGAGGGCCAGGAACTGCCCTGCCAGCCCCGGGGCCCTCAGCACCTTGGACAGAGCCCGTCTCCGGGCTCACCTGTTTCCCAGGGCAGAGCTGTGGCGCATGGAGGAAGAGGGGGAGCTAGGCCCGCTGTCATCCTCAGATGAACTGCTGTTTCGTCAAGGCCAGCGCAGTGTATGTCATTCCTCCTTCTTTTAAACCCATGAAAGCTGAAACTACATGTGGTGATGTCATTTCTCTGTGTCCCTCAGAAGGGAAGCAGAAGTCTGGCCAGACCCTTCAGAAACCCCCTTTCCTGTCTGGTCCCATCTCCTTCTTCCTCTCTATGCTCACTCTGCTCCGAGTTTCGACGGTCCTGCTAGTCTTTTCCAGCAATAGCTTCCCGAGCCACCCGACCGGAGGTTGCATTCCGCCCCACGCCGCCCCCTCTCTCTTCCTTATCACCGTCCAAATACTAGGCACGTTTGTAAATATGTACAATTACATGTAATACTTATGCACTCAGTGCATTACTGTGTTACATGCTGTGCCTACTGTTGTATACGTACATGTTAAATAACACCTACCAGTCCATCTAACTAGCTTCTCCACCAATAATGCTCGGCAGATAAGAAAGATCAATTGCCCTGAAAAACTTCTGCCAGATCATCCACATTTTATTGGGAACACTTTACATGCATTATATTTCAAGTGTATCATGTTTCTCCAACTCAATCCCAATAATTTTGGTCTGTTTTCTTTACTGCAGCTTTCCTGGTACCTAGAAAACTGTCCCTGGATGTATGGGCTCAATAAATATGTGTTGAGCAAATGGAGAAATAAATTCACAAACACCCTGTAAGGCTAGTCATAGTAGCCCTGACGTGTGGTCATGGCTCAGAAGTTTCTAGAAGCTCAAGCAAGGTGGCACAACTGAGCAAGCATGGCCCTGGGCTGGAGTGCAGTCGTGGGACCCAGGGACTTGGGCCAGCTGCCTTCTGAGTCCCCTCTATGCTCACTCCTCCACACTGACACTCCCCCCCAGACGCCTATGTCCCTCAGGGGCTTTTTTCCTTCCCCTCCATCAAAATTGCTCCAGACAAAGCATGAAACACAATCAGGTTCAGGTAGAATTGAGGGAAATTAACTGAAAACTCACTCCTCCCTTGGGATACTACATTCCCAGGGCTTCCAAAACTTTGCCTGGTGCCTCCATCTCTGAAGGTGAAGTTCCAGCCTCCACCAACGCCCCCTGATGCTGAAGGGTGAAGGGTGTCCAGGACCCTCTGGTCACAACCCCTGCCATTCCCCTGTACACAGCCTCGGGTGCAGGTGGGCGGGCTTACTCCGGACCCTTGGAAACAGATGCCAACGACCAAATGCAGTTTACTGTGTTAGCACTCTTGTTCCCCAGAGGGTTGGTGGCCGTCCTTGGTCACATCCTCTCCAGTGACTCTTCTTAAACATGACTCAAATTTTTTTTTGTCTTAAACTCTTTATTCCTAAAACCTTATCAAAGGTATATTCTTCCTCAGAAAGCAAAATTTTCAATCTGCCCTCTTGTAATCTGCTATTTTTCCAGTGCCAATACTTTTTCATAGTCCTTTTCCCCCTGAGGCTGAAATGATATTTTAGATCTGGAAATGGGAAGAGAATCTTTCCAATTATGTGTTTGGTGTTTTATTATTCCAACCAATCCATATAAATGCAAATAGCTGAAAATTAGGACGCTTCCCCTGAAATAGCAATCTCTCCTTTTCCACACACAAGATGCCCCATCGACACCCCGCTCACCCCAAGCTTCTTAATGCAGTAACTCGTTTTCAGCTTTGAAGTAGTAAATAAGGCCTATCAGACTATCTGATTAGCTCCCCACCAGTAGTGCCAGGCAGACAAACACCAATTTCCCTGACACACTCACTCCAGATTTTCCAATTTACTGGATGAGCTTTACATGTTGCTGGCTAGGCCTCACGGAGTAGTGGAGCCCGGAGCTCCCACTTAGGGTGAGCTCCTTGCTACAGTCCTAGATCCTCTGAGAGGAGTCCCTCTGGGGGCCAGAGGTAAGGAGAGTGGAGCTGCCCCTGGCCGATTGCTCTGAGTTTTAAAGCTGTGCCATAGAAACAAAGGAAAGGACCATAGTACCATCGGGGTGGCTAGTCCACATACTGCAGTAGGGCAGCCTCCCTTCGTCCGTATCCATACACACACAGTGTGCTGGGGAACAGGCTTTCTTTCACCTAAAAAAAACCACGGTATATTTCTGTAGTTTTAAAAAATAACACCAGGCATGGTGGCACACACCTGTAATCCCAGCAACTTGGGAGGTTGAGGCAGGAGGATGGCACGTTTGAGGCCAGCCTCAGAAACTTAGCAAGGCCCTAAGCAACTTGGCAAGAACTTCTCTCAAAATAAATGAAAAGGGCTGGCATGTGGCTTAGTGATAACTCACCCCTGAGCTCAATCCCCAGTACAAAAAAAAAAAAAAATCATCTCAGTTACCTCAGCCCGCTCTGTGGCCCCAAGAGGGAAGGGAATCAGGTGCAGGTGGAGCGTGCAGGTACTGGTCCCAAGGCCACAGGACAACTCCCCGCACACCTTTCCACACCTGGAGCAGAGGTGGTAGCCACAGCGTGAAGGGCAGAAACGGGCTGGTGGGAGGAGGTGCTAGGGAGTCACTGTGGACACTGTGGGTGTGACCTCAGCCGGGGAGGGCCGGGCTGGCGGAGGGCTGGAGTCCCTGTAGGAGCAGCCCGGGTGTGTGCCAGCGGTGCCCCACACCTCCACAGCCCGCGCCCCCCATCGGCCTGCAGGTCCTGGCGGGCCACCTTAACCTCCAGAGCCAAGGCTGTGTCTGAAGATCCAGAAAATTAGCCCTAGCTGCCACTGGGGTGTGTGTGTGCGTGTGTTTGGGGAGCAGGAATAAGGACAGAGAGGTGATCTTAGAAAATGGCAATTTGCCTAAGAACTGTTTTAAATGTCCCTTTATATGTGAAATAAGTAAAAAAAAAAAGAAGGCCCAAAGGCCCCAGGGACCCTTTTGGATCCAGCGCACAGGGAGGGCAAGGCAGGCGACATAGCAGTATGTGTGACCTCCCCTCCACTCTGTCCCACAGTCCCTGGCAGTGTCCTCAGACAGAGGACCCTGCATGCTGGCTCGGGGATGAGGACAGTAGTGGACCCCAGTCCCCAAGGAAATGGAAGGGGTGGCCCAGGTGTTAGGCACTGGAATGGAGAGGCGATCCTCTCAAAGCCGGGGCAGGTCAAGGTCCTGGGACACACAGCACAGGTCTTGCAGACCATCTGGTCTTCA
Source organism: Sciurus carolinensis (assembly GCF_902686445.1). NCBI lineage: Eukaryota > Metazoa > Chordata > Mammalia > Rodentia > Sciuridae > Sciurus > Sciurus carolinensis. The sequence continues at coordinate 171,953,381 of NC_062217.1, read as the reverse complement.
GGGAGGAAGACAGCCTCTGCCCAGGAGAGGTCAGAGTGTCACCTGAAGGCCTTGCTCTTGAGGAAGGCTCCTCTGTGCCTCCCTAAGTGGGTCTCCCTGAGGTCCCCTGGTCCTTAAAATGCATGTGCCTCCCCCTCGCTAGCATTTGCAATATTGTGGCTCCATCCTTAAATACTCATGCTCATCTGGACAGCAGTGTGGAAGGAACCACACCCCAACCCTGAAGCACAGCAGCGGGACAAACCAAGATGTCCTTGTGTTTGCCTGTGAACTCTGGGCACCATCCCCAGCACTGCCATTTGAAGACTGTTCTGTGGCATCCACTCAACAGAGCAGGCTGCCTGGCCACTCTGCCACCTGCTCACCACGAGTACCATCTTCTGAAGACTCCATGTCTGGATCCAAAACTGGTGACCAAAGACAGTGCCTTTCTGAAGCTTCCACAGCTCCCACCTGGCAGTGGTGGGTGGCGTCCCGGGAACACGCTTAGCGTGTTGCAGAGTCCAGCACGAATGAACACAGGCATCAACATGACGCTTGTGGATGCACACCACCCAGCGCTGCGGTTATCTTTTCTTAAAAAGCAATGTCAAGAGTTTCTGTGCAAAAGTCACAAACCCATTGATTTGTATAATATTATGTGTATTCATATGTACTAATAATTATACATTTAAAAGTAAATTTTTAAAGTTAATATGATTTTATTACTTGTGAAAACATATAGTAATTTAACACACAAAGAGCTTCAGTGGAAAAGGTGATGGCACTTGGTGGGAGTGAGCACAGTTTTGGGGAGTGGGCTCCCACAGACTCTCCCACCCTACAGGGCAACCAGCAGTCTGTTATCTTCATTATTACTGACAGCATCTCATATTTTCATTTTAAAAGGCAAGAAATTAACAAGATAATCCATATTTGCGTATGTTTAAAATCAGGAAAGAGAAGGAAGAATTACATCCAGAGGGTTCCAGTGATACTTGTTGTATGTATTGATCGATTGATCGATCGATTGGTACTGCTGTACCAACAATGTCACATCATCAGTTAGTTTCACAAGATGCTGAAGTAGCACAGCCCAGAAGAGTTGGCCCTGCTAAGTCATTTGAGAAAACCATATTTAAAAGAAAAAAGATTATCTATTTCACTGCAGTATGCAATATGATGATACTACAATATTACAGGCAGGGACAAATTCATACTACTGTCATGACTGTAAAAAAATGATCACACCTTCTGGCCAATCTAAAATCAAAGCAAATGTGTCCGACCCCATCTGGAAAAGTTGCTAACTGAGCACAGAAATGGGTTTTTCTCTCACAAGTGAAAGTTTGGGACAGGTTTACATTTTTTTAAAAACTCAATTTACTCTGAACCAGTTAGGAGAGGAAAGATTTGAGGATTGAGAGCAAACCAACACTTAATGATGAAGATATGACTGACTTTAGCACATCAGTCACACTCCACATAGTTGGAGATTAATTCCCAGAGTCCTTCGCACATTTATTCATGGTTTTGCTCTTCGAAAGGAAGTTTTTTTCATCCCTGTGCCAACTCCATTGCGAAAGGACCTTTTCATAGATGTCTTCTCCAAAATTGGCTTTAAAAATGCTGGTCCCTCACTCGCATCCAGCCTGGCTGGGCAGCTGCTCAGCAGGATGAGAAAGTAATCAGACTTCCCAGACACCTGGTGATTCTGCGGGGGGAGGAGGGAGAGAAGATAGCTTTAGGGTTAAAATTTTATTGCAACAGTAACAATTTTCAAAATCTTTTGGGGACAAATCCAATATATCTAATCTTCTTAAGGGCAGAAGTTTGCTAAAACACAATGTATACTGTATCCACATACAAAATATTTTATTTGGAGTGATCTGCCCACTTGTCTAATTTTGCGCTACTTATGTAATTGCTGCTGCTCAGCGTTTCTGTCATGCACTGCATAGTTATCCTGTTGCTGTTACTTTATAAGGAGCGTTTCAAGCAGCTTTAATTAGTCCTGGGAATAGTTTGAGAAATTCACTTAGAAAATCCACCCAGGATGGCCAGGTTTCAGTCAGGAGCATGTTCCTCCTGGGCTGCCCTGGCGACTTGCCCAGGTTCCCTGAAAGGAGGTCTCGCCGTTGGGAGCCTGGCATCTTCAACTTTCAGCTTCCATCTGATCCCTCATCAGTGACGGGAGGCCTGGTCAATGCCAGCTACTGTCGGGGTTCTGAGCAGGAGAAGAGCTAGGTCTGGGACCTCAGCGCTGGAGCTGGGCACCCCAAGCCTGCAGGTCAACCCCATGTTGGCAGATGAGGAAACTGTGCACTGGAACAGGTCGTGTCCCCAACCCCAAGGGAAAGCTGGGCCCAGGGCTCCGTGGGAACTGTCACCACTGAGCACGTTTTCTCTCTTGTGTGTTTTCAGATGAATCGTAACACACTGAGACACTAATACAAGCCTCACTGGTAATGAGAGCAATGGTTTATCAGTGATCTCTGGGCTACGTTTTCCCAACTTCATCTTATTTTATTTCCTCCCAAATCTCCATGAAGCAGGTACTATTAATTCCTCACTTTTAGATGAGGAACTAAAATGGCCTGGAGCTAAAGTCATTCAAGCTGAGGCATCTGATCAAGCCCAGGTTTCTCACCTGAGTAGAAGGACAGAGCTGAATGCCTTTATTATAAATAAAGAGACAAGCCACCGAGGAAGTCATGCCCTTTGCTGCCTCAGTGCAGGAAGCAAAGTTTAGCCTCGGGTCACTGTATTTGGAGGTGGAAAAGGGACTGGAGCGCACAGATGCCCCTGGAATTCTCCACCCCGACTGGGGACTCTGGCAGTCAGACCTCCCAGGCAAACCATTCCCAGTGCCCCCTGGATGGCAGACCAGTTTCCTTTCTTTCCTTCCTTCCTTCCTTCTTTCCTTTTTGATCTGGGAAGAGTCAAGGACAGTTTCATAAATGTCAGTTATGGGAAAACCAATTCAAAAACTCATGGTTGAACACCACTATGTGTTTTTCCCTGTTTCAACAGAGGGAACCTAAACATGATAGATTAATGCCATCTATTTTAAATTCCCAGCAGGAGGGGCCTCTGAGTCATTGCCGGACGGGAAGCAATCCAGTTCTCTCCAGAAATGCTCCTGATGCCAACTTTGTGCTAAGAACGAAGGTGCTGGCTCTGGTTATGAGATCCCTGAGTCCCCTGAGAAGATATGGTGGGCTCTGCAGATCTGAAGACAGCTCTGCCTTGCCTGGTTGACGGACTCAGGAAGTCTGAAGAGCATGACAAAATCCTGTGTGCACCTTCACCTTAACCAAATTGACGCAAACACCATCCACACCAGTGTCACATGGTGAATTAGGAGGAGAGGGAGCGTGTCAGGTGCAACAACAGAAATATAGACAATGCAGAGATGTTCCCCTAATGAGCAAGGAGGTCTCATAAGTATTTTAGAAGAAAGAACATTTTTAATTAAAAAAAAAAAAAGCCACAGAAAAGTGCCTCTTGTTCAACAGAAACGTCATGAGCAAATCTTTGGGGGGAGAATAGAAAGTCATTAGGAAGACATTTGAGAAAATATACCAATTTATGGCTTGTGACTCATCAACTTGATCAATGTGGTGTCTTATAGAATCAATGACTAAATTAATGTTGAATGCTCAGAGGAATAAGAAGGGGAAAGAGAAGCTATATTAAGTAAACGAGAAATAGAAAAATGACAGATGGAAAGACGAGGGGGAGAACCAGTAGTATAAATAACTAGATCATTATATTTGGACACAGATTTATCATTTAGGATTTATGCAACTTCTCTTTATCCTGTAAGTAATTTCATAAATTACATTGATTTCAGGAATTGCAGTGTGACAGGTTAAGTTTTAGTGAAGAAAAGTTGAAGTTCAAGGTGTTACAACAACCAAAGATATTTTAAAATTTTATACAAAATAATGACATGAAACAACTAAAATATCATAGAAATAGTATTAACTATTCCAAAGAAAGACATTCATTTTCTGAACATCTTGAACGGTTCAGTGAACACACTTGAGAGCTAAATCAATGCTCCTGAATAAATATGTGTATTAATATTTTATGTAACATTTCATTTCAACCTAACATTTTCTCTACATTCTACATCAAAACAGGTTCTTTTTTGTAAAATTAGAAAACTCACTATTTCTAAAAAATGACCATTGTATTTTTTATGTGATTCCAAAAGCTAAATGTTTGCTGTGACCATGAGCTGATACATATGGAATAAGTAAATTGTCATGGGTAAGAAATAACATTTTACACTGAAATGAACACTTCCCTATGTTTGGGCCCACCCCAAATAATTCACCACACATTTAATACAGCCCAGAATTACTGGTAGTCACATAAGCCTTCCTTTTACCAATTTCATGAATCTGCTTACCTTTTTTTATTGAAAGCTCTAAAAGTAAAGGAAATTCCTGTTCTGTCCCAAATTCCTTGAGATTGGTTTGAACTTAGGGACCCTAGAGATAACACAACAATTCTCATCACCTATCAAGCATCAAAAATAAGGCAAAACCCTTACCTTAGAAGATAAAACTGGATAACCCTGAAGCGCATGCATGGTGGACAGCGACAGGACTAAGATAAGATTGAATTTTGATGAGCTGCAGAGTAGAAAAAAGTCCTCAGATTTAGCCTCATATGGACAAGTTTACCTTTGAAGGCATATAAAAACCCAACAGTTCTCATTGCAGAGAAATGAAGTGTTTTACCTAATCATGTTGGACTTCCCCAAATCTGCACAGGCAGGTGGCTTTATTGCCAAATTCCTCACGCTCGCTGAGGATGCTCCTACAGTGGTCCTTTTATACCAGAAAAGTTTAGAAGTAAAAATGTCATCACATCCCTTCACATGTGGCTGGCTGCTCTGACTGTGGCCTTTTGTTCTTGTTAAGTAGGAAAAGGACGATAACACAAAAACATTGTCATTGAGTTACTAACAGTCGACTCGTTGAAAGGTTACCCTTTAGAATGCCCTTCAAAAGCTTGGCCCTCTGCGCCACATCATAGTGACATAGAGGGCCAGAGGTCTCAAAAAGAACCCAAAGGGTTTTTTTTTTTTTTTCTTTTTTTTACTTGGAGTTTAAACATTTAAGAAGGATGACATTATTTCCTTGAATAGCTAAGACATCTTGTTTCAGAGACTGACACAAAAGAAATGGTTATAAGACCAAAGATGTATGCAGATCATTCTCAAATGACACAGGCAGGTTATTTAAAGTTTCTATGTTAGAACTTCATCTGTTAAACTGGGGAAATAAATGGTACACCTTTTCCCATGAGTCCTCCAAGTCAAGAAGAAGGCTGGTCTATCCCCTCCATGGGCACTCTCCAAGCTCCAGTCCAGGGCTCTGTGAGCACCTGCCCGCATGATTGCCCTGGGAAGCCTTGGTGCCTAGTCTGCAGTGGGCATCTGTGGTAATCAGTTGGTCCAGGAGCACTAAGTGTGAACAGATGTTGCTGAGGCTTATGTCGGAGGAAAACACCCAAGCCAGAGCTTTCCGCTTGGATAACCAGTGTTTCTGAGACGGGGAAGACTTGTTTATAATACAAAGCAACCAAGGGCCACCCTTGCCTCCTCAAGACCCACACCCCTTGGAGGACAGCGCTGCCTGTGTCTGGGACATTTGCTGCCATTTATCGGTGCTGCACCCCTTTTTTTTGAGAGCTGCCACTCCCAATGACTCACATGTGACTGTCAATGCTATGGTCCCGTTTGCCTAGCACAAACCAGAGCAGGGGACCTGGACTCTCAAGAGGACCCAGCTCACAGGACCAGCACCAGGCTGGGGACCTGCCAAGCCATCCAAACACCTTTGATCAGGGTGCTCCTGGGGACTTCATACGGATACTGGAAGACAAAGGGCCTCAGAGCTCCAAAGACTGAGTACACCTGTTTTGTTTTGGTGTCTCCTTAAACCCAGCTAAAATCAACACATAAAAACAAGAACAGGGAAGAAGGTGACAGCAGCAAGATTTTGTTGAGTGATTAGCAATTGACTGAGTGGATCTGAGAAATGTGCCAACAGATCATTAATGGACTCGAGTGACCGAGTAACCAGGGAGCCAGGTGCTTCACCTGTGGTGAAGACGGGGTGAAAAGAGGGTCAGGCTCGAGTGTGCATCCTTTCAGGACCACGCCCTCTCACTTCCTGTGTTCAGACAGCGGGACTTGGCAGGAAGGTAGTGGTTTTCCCTGAAGAGGGGCAAAGCAGATGTCCAAGCCATGCAGTGGGGCTCAGTGGTGCCACCGGGCACCCTTCTAAGAACAAAGCTCAGGGACACAGGGCCGAGACCCTGGCCCTCTGCTGTGGCACACTCCCAGCACACTTCTGGGCAGGTCTTTTCCCTCAAGACCAGCAAACAGAAGACCGTCTCTGAGTTGTCTGTCCAGCCCCAGAGGAAAAACTTCAAGATGGAGACACCAGGGTTTCCTAGTAAAAGCATCTCAGTCAGCTGTAATCCACTAAGTACTCAGCTGAAAACTCCCAATAACAACATTCTTCCATGGATTCTGGTGCCTACCCTTAAGTATACATAGGGGACCTGGACAAAGCTGCATTGACTATTTATAAAGTTAGAACCAAATAAGAGCAAAGAAGATGACAGAGATGTCTACAGCAACAGCAATTTGTCCTGAAAGATAGGGACCAAATCACACTGGGAGAAAAGTAACTTAAAAGAAATAAGAGAAAACAAAAGAGAATATATTGGATCAATTAAACAAGAAAGAAAGCTATATAAAGAGAAGAGTTTAGAAGGCAAAAAAGCTAATGGAAACTAGTAGAAGGACAGAAAGATGAGGTTAAATGAATCTCCCAAAAATTGGAGAAAAAAGACAAATAAGCAAAACTTTTCTTGGAAATCTACTTCAGGATGTGCTCCATCAAAGTAAATATACAATCCTGTAAAGAGAAAAATGGGAGATACACATCCAGGAGATGAACACAGGAGACAAAGAAAGAAATTCCCAGCGTGGCTCTCCCCAGTGAGACTTGTACACCAGACCTGGAGGGCAACAAGCAGCTTGGGGTGGGTGGGAAGACCATGGGAGAGACTTCCACAGAGGATGAAAGCCAGAAAAGTTTAAACACCCTGAGAGGAGAATCAGACGATGAGAGTGGGGGTTGAATTCATGATAGATCTACAGAGAACTAAGCAAGAGAAAGAGAGATATGCATGCATTCCAGTGAAAACATGTTGCACAGGAAGGAAAAGTACAAAGTTAACTGCTTGACCCAGCTGGGAGAAGCATTTACATAGTCAGAATAACGTAATTACTGAATAACGATCTATCCCAAAGAGTAACTTCACTGTCTGGTGCCTTGGGTCTAGGGATGAGTATATTTCTAGGGAGAAGTCCATTACTTAACTTTTGTAGAGGGAACCGAAGACACAATGAAGAGTGAAAAATAAAAACAAATGGTGTTATTTGGAGGTAAATACAAACATAATCTGTTTTAAAGGTTGAACTTGATGGGGGCCCTGGGGGAGGAAGCTGAAAAGCGAACAGAGACTGCTATTTTCATAAAGTACTTCTTAAGACAATTTGATTCTTTAAAAGAGTGCGCTGTTGGCTGGAATAAAAGTAAAGCTTGAGAATCATATCATTATGGACTAGGTCTATCTGAAGATGCCAGGGGTCATCTCTACCACTGCTTAGAGTGAACTTGCCTGGTTAGAAAGACCCGTACCAGGAATCAGAAGGTAGAGATGGAGAGAGAGGCAGAAAGAACAGGAGAAGGAGAGGGAGGGGTGGGAAGGTGGATAGAGAGAGAGAGAAGGAGAGGTGGAGAGAAACAGATGCAGAGAGAGAATTGGAGAACAAGAAGGGGAGAGGAATAAAGAAGTGGAGAGAGACGGCGAGACGGAGAGAGGTGAACTGTGAGAGATGGGGAGAAAGAGGGTGATACTGTTAAACATCCAGCCATGCTGGAAACTCACTTTCCTCCTTTGATACCCCAAGTATATAAAGCAACCCTCCCTTTTATATGAACTACTCGTTTTAACTAAAAATGATCGAGGAATACACACTAGACTGAATGCAGGACAGTGAGAGCCCCCAGGACTGTGCTTGCTACCGGCCGAGCACTGCACAGCTGCTTTCTCTGGGGCATTAAGTTCTCCGTGAGCTAACCAGGCCCTGCTACTAACCCATCCTCAGCTGAGGACACTGAGCCTCGAGAGGCTAAATGACCTTCCTGAGGTCACGGGACTGTGAGGGGAAACCACGTGAGCACCTCAGACACAGTGCATCCACTCGGGGCCAGCAGAGAGAGCACTTGAAAAACTCAGACTCCCCCTTCCCACCAAGCACCGCGCACGTGCGCACGCGCACACACACACACACACACACACACACACACACAGGAGCTGAACTCTATTTAAAACGAGATGTCTTTGGATCTCTTGGCACACTCTCCATATCGCCGCTTGAAGAGTCCCACGTGACAACACCTCTCTCCCAGGTGGATGCCTGGCCCTTCCTCTGGACCTGGTGGGGGTCAGTGGGCCGTCTCTTGCTGTCTCACGTGCACTCAGTTGCAGAGTGCAGAGGCGAGTACAGACTTAGGTGGGCTGGCGGGACTTCCGACATACCTAGGCTGGAGGAGGGCATCCTTGTTCCGCCTGCAGGGACGGAAGGCACGTCCCTCTTCACCTTTGGAATTAACCACATAACTGGTTTTGGTCAATGGATCTTAAACATTACGCAACGAACAGCATGAAAAGCAGCTGCTCTCTCACATGCCTCCCACGGTCCTGGGAAGAGCGTGCATCCTAGGCCTGCTGTCCCCAGAAACGCACGGAGAAGAGCTCTCCCGGCCAGCCTGACGGACACTGCCCACCCCAACCTGCAGACCCAGGAGCAAAGCCTGGCTGAGGCACTGAGCTGCTGAGCCCTGGAGTACCCTGTAAGCAGCAAACAGGAGGAGCAGGTGTTGGGTAACTATGGACGGAAGGAAGGGACTGCATAAAGCCTCGATTATGGCTCTTTCTCAGATTTAATCTTGTGATTCCAACTGCCATTTTGGCCACTGCTCTTCAAACTCAAATGACCAGCTGGCTCCATGGGGAGGGTAGAGACCTCTCCTGCATTGGCGACTGACCAGAGCATGAGTGGCCTTATGACCTGCAGGGTCATGAAGATCATAGAGTAGCCAGCATTCCAATTACATCCTGGATCTACCCATTCTACCCTCTGCCTTTGAAAGAAACTTCTGCCACATGAATCAGCCACAGCAAACAGCTGGTTTAAGAGGTGCTTTGTCTACCATCTGTTGACTGTATACCTGTTCTTCAATCATCCACTGTATTCTGGGCCCTGAGCTGGATGTAGGGCTGAGGAGTAAGTAAGACAGCCCACACCCCCTCTCCTGTCTGCAAGGGATTCTCAGCCAAGGTCGAACCATAGAATTTGCTTTCTGGTCTCAAGCTTATTAAAAGCATGTCTCAGGCAGCAGCTGGGAAGCCCCTGTAAGAGGGCTGGGTTGGGCTAAGTTTGTGCTCCTGACTTCTGGAGCAGGGCCAGCACCCCAGTTCCCCAGCCTCTTCCTGAGACCCAACTTCCCGTAAGTGGAAGCAGGGCCTTGCTTCTCTATCAGCATGGAGGACTGAGTGTCCCAACTCAGCAGTACAGTGCCCCAGCCCACGAATATCTAACCCAAAATGTTTCTTTCAACAATTTGAGGGTGGGGAAAAGTGAGCATGGGGTCCTTAAAAATGGAGGTGCTACTGGGCCCGCCAGGGCAGAAGTGGGAGTAGGGCCCGGAGCCCCAGGAGAATCTCCCAGGGCTGCTGGTACAGGGTGTCTCATTGAGTGACTGGTCCACAGTGTGGTGTTCGGGGTGGATCATCAGGATGCAGTCAGCCCACACGAAGTCCCCCTGTCGACACCTAAGGGAAGGCGAGCGCCAGCTCAGACTTGGAATTTATCTGCCGTCTCGTTAAAAGACCGCTCGTCATGAAGGAGCTGACTCAGAGTCACCAAAGCCCTTTTCACATAGCTCCTCCTGACATCAGGGGGCGCCTAGAGGAGCAAACTCACTTTGACTTCTGTTCTGTGGGTGGACCCCAAACCATTTAGAAAGGCTTCCACGTCACCCCTCAGAAGCTCAAGGGCCTCAGCTGGACCTACTCTGGACTGAAAGGATTGAAGGAGCTCTTTTCTTTTCTAATTGCCAGAGCCCAGTGTTGTAGCGCCAATAAACTTTCATCAGGAGCCAAGTTTATTGTCCCTGGGTTTAGCAACTTGCAGAAACTAGGATCCAGAAAGACGATAAAATGACTTTTAAAAATGACAAGCTTGAAAAGGTGAGTCATTCAATGCAGTTTAAGCTTTTGGTGTCTTTAAAAACATTCTGCAATTTATTTCATTGGCCCTAATTATAATACATATTAGGCCCCACATCTTTCTGCATGTATGGAAAAATCAATTTGATTTTACTGCTTCATTCATACAACTGCTATATGCTCTGAAAGTATAATTAAAATGCCGAAAGTGGCCAGTTGCACTTTCTGATTTTATATCAGAGCAGAAGAAATAAAGGCTTGTATGAAGCTTAGTTTCCTTTATTGAAATAAATCATTACTCCAATTCATGGTTGCTTCTAGAATGCCTTATTATAGTTTTATATATGCATTCCGAAGAGCCCAGTGCTGAAGATCAATCTTCTAAGGAAATAAAAGGCAAAGAAAGTCCAGATGATGAAGGTTCTCACGGTGGAAGGTAAAAGTGCAAGGGCGCCCAGCTTGCTCCACACCGCGGTTTCTCAACATGGGCACTGTCCACATTGGCCCTGGTGATTCCTGGTAGTGGACAGCTGCCCTTGCACTGTGGAATGCTCAGCAGCACCCTCTGCCCACTAGATACCACTACCCAGGAGACAGACCTCTAGAGACATTGCCAGTGTCCCCTGGAAGAGGGTGCAGCCGCAGCCCAGTCGAGACGCACTCTTCTGGAGATCAGCTGCATCCTCTGCCCTCCACGGTAGACAGGTCGGGTGGGGTGGGAGCGCACACCGAGGTGTCCCAGCTGATTGGCAGCGTATTCTTCTTTCTTGATGGTGCATGAAATAACAGGCAAGTTACAATGGATAGAATCTTAGACTCCATGAAATATGGTACCTATTTTTAGATACCACAGAAAGCAGGCACTTGGGACAAATGGCTTGTATGTAATAAAATATGCTATTCGGGTTTATTTTCACTGACACATGTCCTTAGTTACAAACTTCTGCTTATGTTCCTATTTTTCTTACAAATTGGTCTTATTTTGATGATACTCTAAATTCGTTTTTAAGAAGGCGGATGTCATATCAGACATGGCTTCATCCCATCATGGATGGCATTCTGTTAAGAAAATTCCGTTATCAATGATGTGGTCTCCACAGTCAGCTCTTCAGGTGCCAGGGCCACTTTCATGACAGCCCAGCCAGGGCATGACCCCACATAGCCATGCCCAAGGAAGGACTGGAGCCTGCAGAGATGGCCTGCGGCTGCAGGAGCCAGCTCGGCCTCCCCGCCCACCCCAGCCCCCAGGACCATCTCCCTGAGTTGGCCAATGCAGAAAGCAGGTGAGGGAGAAGCGAACGGTGCCCACCTGGCCACTGGATCCTACCACCCGCATCGTCTCACATCCCAGGCAGAACTTGGCCTGAGCCGTCCAAGCGAAAGGCTTGAAGGAAGCAGTCAGACCCTCAGGGCTGCTGAGCGGGGAGCAGTGAGGTCTTCTGTCCCCTGGGGGCAGCCTGGGGACTCAGTAAGCTGCAAATTCCACCTCAGGGTGAGGGATGCATGTGCCGGCTTTCAGCCCCTGCCTGTCTTCCCGTTGTGTGGGGCATCTGTTCCGAGACGCTCCTGTCTGGGTTTTATGAGTACCATAGTTATTTTCCAACTATGTACCCATTTAAACTTTACAATCTTTTATCAGGGTTGTATTCATGGACAAATAAATACCAGGCTCTTGAAACTTTATCTACTGGAAGCTTCTGCTCTGGCCTGCAAAATGATCCTGATCTCCCAGCTAAAATAATTTCATGCCATTATCTAAAAGATAGGGCTTTCTGAGTTTCAGACTCCTAAACAGAGTGAAGATAAATTTCTATCTAATTCAAACTCTTGTTATTCTGTAGAATATTTTTTATGACTTTTGAATTCTTCCACTTAGAATGCTGAAGCTCCCTGCAAAAATCAAATATATTTAATTTTCCTGTAAAACTGGACTCGAAGGCCCAATTACAAATATGAAAGCTGCATTCCATAAAATTTGGGTCTGGAGTACTGCTTAGGGTCCCCATGTCACTGTGGTCATGTTGCTACCACATGTGGTGAGGTAGCATAGAACACACAAATAGAAAGGGGACAGAAAGGAAGAAAAGGAAACTTTAATTCACAGTTCTGCTTACTTTTCCAGGCCTTTCCCTCCCAAGTCAGCCTCTCTCCCAGGCCTGTCTTTCTCAAATTTCTGGGAAATCTACTTGTGTTCTGTTAATTAACCCCCCAATAAATAGATTAAGCAAAGAGAGAGAGAATATTTTTAGAAACCTATTGATCAAGGGGACTTCCCAGCATTATCTATTAATCAGATAATGAAGCCCACATCAATCTAAGGACCCTGAGAGGGACAAGGCCACCATAAACCATCTTGAGATCACCAGATGGATGTCAACCCCACATGACTTCCCGCACCCACCCTTAACCTTAAAATGAAGCACCAGGAACACCCCACAATGTCTCGCTCTCAAGATGGTCCGTGATCAGGATGTGCGTTCCTGACCCTCCTAAATAACTCTCTGTCCTCCGCTGACACCTGCTGACGTCCTTCTCCATCACGTATGTCAAGGACCACTTGTCCCAAGTCAAGTCCCCACCTCGCCCTCCCGGGAACGCCTCAGGCCCCTCTCGTGGAGACACCTCCTCTCCCATGATGTTTCAACTGGCTGTTGAAATGCAGTTGTCTGAAATTTCAAGGGTATCCAACTCATCTCTTAACCACACAATTAGTAACAGATACTGTAATTCTCTCCCGAGCAAATGAGCGGTTGCCGAGCCCAAGGAGGCGTCGAGCTGGCTCTAGATGTGTGTGTCATTTCTTCTTATCTTGCCAGACGTCTCACAGAGAAAAATGGAAGCGCAGGTCAGAGGCTGGCCAGGAGGAAAAATTACAGACCCAGCCAGGGTAGATGTGGGGGCAAAGAAGAGAGGGCAGGAAGGCACCACGGGGACTCGGCGGGAAACCTCCTCGGGCTGGGGCAAAGCCAGAGCGGACACTGTGGCCCCCGGGGCAGCAGGAGCACCGTTCCTGGTGGGTGCTGGTGGGATGGGCATGGGGACTGTGCATCCTGCTTCCCCACTCTGTCCTCTGCTAGCTGAGGGTGTGTCACTGACGGGTACAATCCTAGCCCCCTTCCCAGGAGGAAGGAAAGGATTCACAGTGCTGTCCTTGTGCCCCAGGGAAAGCCAGAGGACACAGGGTGATACCACCCTGCAGGGCCCCCACCTGGAAGCACTAGCAGCGCTGGGCTTAACCTTGCACCAAGAGAGCGCGTTCCTGTTCCTGCTCTTGGAAGCGGTTTCGGGCGTTCAGTCCCTAAGACAACTCTGTAAATTTGATTAGACTTCTTTTGATTTTGCCTCCGAGGCTCAGAGGGGTGAATGAGCAGTCACGGTGCCATTGTGTGCACTTCAGTCTCACGTTGTCCAGGACTCTGTGGGGAGGAGTGATTCTTTTATTTATTTTTTTTTAATTTATTTTTATTGTAAACAAATGGGATACATGTTGTTTCTGTTTGTAGATGGAGTAACAGCATACCATTTGCATAATCATACATTTACATAGGGTAATGACGTTTGAGTCATTCTGTTATTTTTTTCCTTCCCCCCAACCCCTCCCACTCCTCTTTTCCCTCTATACAATCCCTCCTTCCTCCATTCTTGCCCCCCACACACACCCCCATTATGTGTCATCATCTGCTTATCAGCGAGATAATTTGTCCTTTGGTTTTTTGAGATTGGCTTATCTCACTTAGCATGATATTCTCCAATTTCATCCCTTTGCCTGCAAATGCCATATTTTATCATTCTTTATGGCTCAGTAATATTCCATTGTATGTGTCTGTATATATATATATATATATATATATTTATCATAGTTTCTTTATCCATTCATCAATTGAAGGACATCTAGGTTGGTTCCACAGTCTGGCTATTGTGAATTGAGCAGCTATGAACTTTGATGTGGCTGTATCTCTGTAGTATGCTGATTTTAAGTCCTTTGGGTATAGCCGAGGAGTGGGATAGCTGGGTCAAATGGTGGTTCCATTCCAAGTTTTCTAAGGAATCTCCACACTGCTTTCCAGAGTGGCTGCACTAATTTGCAGCCCCACCAGCAATGTATGAGTGTACCTTTTTCCCCACATCCTCACCAACACCTTTTGTTGCTTGTATTCTTAATAATCGCCAATCTAATTGAGGTGAGATGGAATCTTAGTGTAGTTTGGATTTGCATTTCTCTTATTACTAAAGATGTTGAACATTTTTTCATATGTTTGTTGATTGCTTGTAGATCTTCTTCTGTGAAGTGTCTGTTCATTTCCATAGCCCATTTGTTGATTGGGTTATTTGTATTATTGGTGTAGAGTTTTTTGAGTTCTTTATATATTCTGGAAATTAGTGCTCTATCTGAAGTATGAGTGGCAAAGATTTTTCACCCACTCTGTAGGCTCTCTCTTCACATTGCTGATAGTTTCCTTTGCTGAGAGAAAGCTATTTACTTTGAATCTATCCCAGTTATTAATTCTTGCTTTTATTTCTTGTGCTATGGGAGTCCTTTTAAGGAAGTCTGATCCTAAGCCAAGAAGTTGAAGATTTGGTCCTACTTTTTCTTCTGTAAGATGCAGGGTCTCTGGTCTGATTTCAAGGTCCTTGATCCATTGTGAGTTGAGTTTTGTGCAGTGTGAGAGCTAGGGGTTTAGTTTCATTCTGTTGCATATGGATTTCCAGTTTTCCCAGCACCATTTGTTGAAGAGGCTATCTTTTCTCCATTGCATATTTTTGGCACCTTTGTCTAGTATGAGAAAATTGTATTTATTTGGGTTTGTGTCGGTGTCCTCTATTCTGTACCATTGATCTACCTGTCTATTTTGGTGCCAATACCATGCCATTTTTGTTACTATTGCTTTGTGGTATAGTTGAAGTTCTGGTATTGTGATACCCCCTGTTTCATTCTTCCTGCTAAGGATTGCTTAATCTATTCTGGGTTTCTTATTGTTCCAGATGAATTTCACAATTGCTTGCTCTATTTCTGTAAGGTACATCATTGGGATTTTTAATTGGAATTGCATTGAATCTGTATAGCACTTTTGGTAGTGTGGCCATTTTGACAATAGTAATTCTGCCTATCCAAGAACATGGGAGATCTTTCCATCTTCTAAGGTCTTCCTCAATTTCTTTCTTCAATGTTTTGAAGTTTTCATTGTACAGATCTTTTATCTCTTTGGTTAGATTGATTCCCAAGTATTTTATTTTTTTGAGGCTATTGCAAATGGAGTTGTTTTCCTCATTTCCCTTTCAGCTGTTTCGTTGCTTGCATATAAAAATGCTTTAGATTTATGCAAGTTGATTTTATAGCCTGCTATTTTGCTGAATTCATTGATGAGGTCTAGAAGTTTTCTGGAGGAGGTTTTTGGATCCTTTAAATATAGAATCATGTCATCCGCAAATAGTGACAGCTTAAGTTCCTCTTTTCCTATTCGTATCCCTTTAATTTCTTTAGTCTGTCTAGTTGCTCTGACTAGAGTTTCGAGGACAATGTTGAATAGAAGTGGTGAAAGAGGACATCCCTGTCTTGTTCCCGTTTTTAAAGGGAATGGTTTCAGTTTTTCTCCATTAAGAATGATGTTGGCCATGGGCTTAGCATAAATAGCCTTTACAATGTTCAGGTATGTTCCTACTATCCCTATTTTTTCTAGTGTTTTGAGCATGAAGGGGTGTTGTATTTTGTCGATCGCTTTTTCTGCATCAATTGATATAACCATATGATTCTTGTCCTTAAGTCTATTGACATGATGGATTATGTTTATTGATTTACAGATGTTAAACCATCCTTGCATTCCAGGGATGAACCCCACTTGATCGTGGTGCACGATTTTCTTAATATATTTTTGGATACGGTTTGCCAATATTTTGTTAAGGATCTTTGCATCTATATTCATCAAGGATATTGGTCTAAAATTTTTCCTTCCTTGATGTGTCTTTTCCTGGTTTGGGTATGAGGGTGATATTAGCTTCATAGAATGAGTTTGGTAGGGTACGGGAGGAGTGATTCTGAAACTGTTCTGAAGTTGCCATGAAAGGTGACCCAGGGTCTCCTATTTTAGCAGCCTCTTTGTGTCAACCTATCTTTGGAGGCACCTCTTGCCACCTCCTGCTCCCATGTCAGAGGAGCAGGGGTGAGGCAGGAGCCTCCCTTGTGGCAGCTGGTGGGGAAGGGATTTCCATCTATGGACTGTTCCTTCCTGTACTCTCCCATGGTCACCCATTCTGGTCTGGGAGTCAAGGACTGACTATGTTTTGAGGATCTCTACGGGGTTGAGGCAAATCCTGGGGGGGCGGGAACAAAGACAGGCAACCTGGTGCCGGCTTCGGGGAGTGGAATCGTCCCCACATCCCTCCTCAGTTTCCCAGGCCACGCTGTTCCAAGCCAGCTCATCAGGCTGCCAGGCTGGGCACTGTGAATCGGGAGACGTTCCAGCAGCCAACATCATGCTTCTATTTGAATGGCACGAATAACCTGGTTGGGGAAGATTTGTGAGGACTTTTGAATTTTACTCTTTTGGAGTTATTTGACTTATGTTGCCTGAAAGACTGCTAAAGACTGGCCCCATTCAGTCTGAAGAGTCGACGCACCCACAGGAAAGACCATGCATACCCTTACATTCACAGATGATGCTCTGGGAGACGGCAGGGGCTTGGAGGCTGAAGATGGGACATTCTTGCACTGGTTTGAATGTGGCACCTGGAATTTGGGATTTGCCACCTCCACCTGGTGGCAATCAGAAAGCCCAGGGGCTGCTAGTGCGTGCCAGCTCAGTTGACAGTTGCACAGGCTGCTCAGAGAGGGACTACAGGAAGCTGCCATTGAGGAGAGATGTCAGCAAGGCCGGAAGGACACCTGTCAAAGATGAACCAACCCTCATTTTCCTTCAGAATGAAGAGCTCCCTGGGCTTCTCAGCTGAGCATATGACAAGTATGTCATTTCTCTATGTAGCCACAAAATGAATTGCCAGTAATTCTGTAGAAAAGCAAAGTCAGAGCAATGCAAAGACAATAGTCCTCAGCTTTGAGCTCAAATGGCAATGGCCATGCTTTTCCGAGCACCCGGTGTGTGGAGTCCACGTCAGGCATGTGCTGAGCTTTCTTCTGTGACCACAGTCCAGTGTGGTGGATATTGTCGTCTATGCTCCACACAAGCCCCAGAGACTATGTACAGGGTGGGACTTTTGGATGCAAAAAGCAGGGCTGGGTCAACACAGATCTGTGCGGGGGGACTGCATGAGGCTCACAGAAGCAGCCGGCCACTGGAAACTGCCTGGAACAGCCCTGCAAGCAGACCCGGCATTCTCGGAATCAGGAGATGGGGGTGCAGCAAGACGACCCTGAGAAAGATTCCCAGGACAGATGGTTAGATTGGCTAGCTGGGTCATCAGCTCTCACTGAGGTGGATGCAGGGCAGTTATGAACTGTACCACCAAGCACCCTGGGAAAGGGGACTTTCTATGGAATTGCAGCAGAGAGCTGCTGTCTGTCACAGAAAGTCCAAGAGTTCTGGAAGGTGACGGCAGAGACAGACCCGGATGGGAGGGCAAGCACCTGCCTGAGGCAGCAGAATGGGGGCTGTGAGAACACTCCCTGGAGCCTGGCACTCCCAACTTGTCATGTGGTGATCTTAGCAGACAAGCGGCTTCACCTCCCCGTTCCTCTATTTCCATCTGTAAAATGGCGCCACTAATACACACCAATACACACCTTGTAGCTGCAGTGAGATGCAGGAGTGAACAGAACCTGGTGCTGCTGTTCAATGGGGTCCCTGTTTTTGTCACTGTCTTGCCTAAGATCTTGGACTGCCCACACAATTTGCAGAACACAGTGCGGAATAAAAACATAAAAAATTATTTATTCAATAATTATTAAGAATCTCCGCACAGTGACAGGCACTGAATGTGGGACCCTTCTGAATACCAGGCCTGTAGGACTATGTGGGTCACCCATTCAGGGAGCCCTGCCTGGGTCACCCTGTCAGCCAGGCTGCAGTGTAAACTGTCCCCCAAGAAACCTGAGCCTCTTCTGCTCCCCACATCACCTCCCTGCAAGGTTTGTCTTCTCACTCTAGAGAACTACTCCAAGGAACGAGCTGCTGCTGAGGACTCAGGATAAGAAGGCCTGGGAGAGGCTGAGCCAGAGGCTGCTGCGCTCCCCTGCTCTTTGGGAGGAGTCGGGCAGGGGCCCAGATGACCACGGTGTGGGCTTAGTAAGCAAGGTCAGCTAATCACCCCATAAGCTCTCGGCGTGGGAGTCTGGGGAGAAAGCTGTCGTGAGTACAGAGAGGCTATCAAATGCTAGGGAGAAGGCCAGGTGCAAAGAAGAAAGGCCCGAGGGAACTCAGCCCTCACCACTGGAGGTGACATGCTTTATTAACAAGTGACTGGCAGGAGAAAGAGCCAGGCTGTAAATGTCAGGGGAGCCCAGGTGTGGATGCCTATCATCCGCTACGAAAAGGTCCCTCTTAGAGAAGGTGCCAGCACAGAGCTGCACAGTCCTGGCCTGAGCGACAGCCTGGCTGGCTCGAGCGCCTGGCCTGGGTTCCACCTGAGAGCAGCCACCCGTCCAAGAATATCACACAGCCTTGGGGACAGCGTCCCCCGCCTCCCCGTCTCTTCAGAATCAAATCTGAGGCTCTGGCCTTGGAGGCATCTTTCCAGTGGCCCTGGATGGCCACGTTCGCCTGTGCTGGGGATCGGGGACCACCTGCAGGAAGCCCTGGGAGGACCACGGCGTCTCTCCCTCTGTCTCAGTCTCCCGCCCCCAAGCCCACAGTGATCCAAGAGGGAAGGAGGAAGACCCTCTCCCCTCAGTGCTGCTTCCCGTGGGCTGAGGCTCCCAGCGACAGAACACCCTTTCCTTCCTGGTGCTGGGCTCTCTTCCAATTGCAAACCGATGCTCCGTTCACCTTGTCGGCACAGCACCTGGCGTCCCTGTCTGCCTGTTCCAAGACCCTGCTCCTCTAGTGGGCTCCTGTGACCCTCCTTCTCCTGATTTTCGGGGCCTGGAAGCACTTTATCCCTCATGGGCCCCTTCCTCCAAAAGAAATAGAAAACTTCTTTAAAAGAAAGAAATTTTATCTTATAATTGCATTGGTATAAAGATGAATGTAGTCCAGGCAGCTCGTATGCGTCTGATTTTAAAAGAAATTAAACACATGCTCATGGACCCCAAGCTCTGGCCCCTTGTGGAGAAGCTGGCCCCAGGAGGAGGCTGGTGAGGAAGCTTAGCTGCAGCTCACACCATTAGACTTTCTCCTCCGTGAGCAACCTACTGCCCACCACACCTCTGTTGCTCTCCCCTGGGACTCCTCCAGTCCAAGCCTGGGCCACGCCGACCTTCCCGCACAGTGCCCATCCACGTGTGTCTCCCTCAATGACCTGGGGACTCCCAGACCAAGGACTGCACCTTGTCCAACCCTGAGGGACCCGTGACAAAGGACCCATGAAAACACTTGACAAAGGTTTGTCAACCTCATTCAGTCGTGAAGCACCCTCGTGATAACTCAGAGTCTGCACACACTTCTTAAACTAAACACAGTTACCGAGGAGGGGGAAAAGCACCACACCTTAATTCCAAGCTCAGAAAACTAAGGAAAATTACTCCTTTGGATTTCCTGGCCACTGTCCACAATTCAGCCTTGGTGGTGTTGACTTTTGGAAAGTGGCAAGAGTCATTCCGAACCATTCTGAGTTCAGTGGGGGTCAAACCCAGCAGCGTGATCAGGGCAAAGAACCAGGCATGGCTGGGAAGGCACCAGGGTGATGTTAGGGGGTTTCAAGTAACTCGGCTCCACAGACCTGATGGAACAATGGTGAGAGCACTCAGGAACACGAGGAGACCCGAGGGTGACGATTCCGAGAGGCGCTGGCACTCTCAAGATACCATCAGCGGAAGGCTGTGCTAAAATCACAGGCTCATCCCATCCTCACAGATCCAGTCACACCTGACCCTTGGCACGTGTCAATGATCTGACAGTCCTTTAAAAATGCAATGTCCTTTTCAAACCGAGTTAACAAGCTTGCAGTCTATCCAAATGCACGGGTAATCCCTCGTCTCCACAGAAAGAGGAGATCTGTCTCCTGGACACACAGACACGCACACTGCATGTGCCTGGCCTTCACCAGCTCGATTCCTGAAGGAGAAATGCTTCTATCCACGTGGTTTGCAGGACACTTTTGACCTAGCAAGACCGAAGGCTCCAATTTGGCAAATAAGCACAACCAAGAATTTTCCATCTTTCCGATATCGTAACTATTTGACATTCCCAAATCTTGTTTTCAGGTTGGAAGGCTAGTCTGTGGTTTCAGATGACTGCTGCATTGTTTCCTCCTTTAAGAAGCACTTTGCAGCTCAGGCAGGACCCTGTTTCCAAGGCTCTCTATCAGGTTCCTGTGCGGTTTGGCTTCCTTCAGCTTTCCAACATGGCGGCTCCGCCCACCATTGGCTCCCTCCACACAAAGCTCTGCTGGCCCTGAATACCCTGGCTGGTGCCCTGTGCCTCAGCCCCACGTGACTTCCTCTCATGAAAGCAGTGAGGGCAGAAATCAGGATGAAGCCTTCCCACAAAATGCCAAAAAGATGAAAAGACACCTCCTCATGCATTTATTTGGTTTTCTACTGCTGATGCTGATTATTTGACATCCATTTCATTACAGATTAACAAGGAGGAGATTTCAGGGTAAGTTCATCATCTCAGGGAGACCTTTTGCCAGGTAAGGGAGCCAGTTTCTTGGCCGCCCCAAAGAGTGTTCTTCTCTCTGTGTAAGGAAAATTTGCTCACTCTGCTACCCATAGGAGACTTTGGCTTAGGAAGTTTGATTGTTCATTTGGTGGGACAAATTTGCTCACTTTGTTCTGGCTTTGTGAAGGTTCTGGCTTTGTGAAGGCAGTTTCTTTCCTGTTACTGTGGATTTGCCAACCAATTCCTTTAGATCTTTGCATTGTGATGCGGATTTGGAAAGAGTTTAGACAGGTAGGGAAGGGGAAGGGGTATATAAGGAGGGAGGTGCTTGGGCCCCAGCTCCAGAGGCAAGCAGACCGTAGAGGAGTGCTTGCAAGGAGCATTATGTGAAAACCTTGGGTTGGTTGGAATTTCCATTCTGGTGGCTGAGTAGTCATTAGACCTTCTAAGATTGGGCCTTCTGGGTTTTGGCTTTGATCATGCTCCATTTCAAACCTCAGGGGTCCTTGCCTCTTTCACTCTTAACCCGCCAGCCTGTCCTCCCCCTGGTCCTGCAGAATCCGTGCACTTGTCTGGACATCCTTGAGTCCTTCAGCACTGGGTAGCCTCAAAGGCCTTTCATCTTCTCTGTGGGTGAGGACAACCTCATCCTCACTGGTGCCTCTGCTGCTGGAGTTCGACTGCTTCCACCCACCTGCAGTACACCTGCCCGGTGATCTTTCCAACTCACTGCCCTGATCTGATGATTTTGATGTTAAGGACTTAATGGGTTCCTCATTGCCTTGGAATCATTTGGAACATTTTCACACAGTGGCCAATGAGCACCTCCATCCCTGAGTGTGCCCATTTTCTCAGTCTTGTTCCTATGTTCCCTATACTAGACCTCAATTCCTTCCTGGCCATCCCTTTCCACAGCTGTGATTGTACCAATCCCTTCATTGCTAAGGAGGAAGAAGATGCTTTCTACTGGAAACTGGAGGTTTCTCTTGGTTCTCCAGACACCAGGCTGTCCAAATTTCCCTGTATTATTGGTCAGGGTTCTCTAGAGGAAGAACCACAGAAAATACATTAGATGGATAGGATTTATTAGATTGGCTTACACAGTCAAAAACTGGATAGTGTCACAATGGCTGTCTGCAGGCTGGAGAGCTGGAGGAACCAGTAGCTGCTCAGACCAAGAAATTGAAGCCTCAGAACAAGAGGGATCAACAGTGCAGCCCCAGTCTGGGATTGAAGGCTTAGAAATTCCCTGGAGGGGCAGGGTTCATTTTGGAAGAGTGAAGGAAAGAGTCTAATGTCCTCAGGTGATCACAGCAGCAATCAAGAACCTGCCTAAGAAGAATGGAGCTTGCATCTACTGCTGTTCCATATAAGCCTCCAACCTCTTGGACTGTGCTGCCCACATTTAGGATGGGTCTCTGCTTCAGTTCACTGACCCACATGCCAATCTCTCCTGGAAACACTCTCAGTGAGAAGCCTCTTAATCTTAGGCATCTCTTAATCCAATCAAGTTGATGATTCAGATCGACTCTCACATTCCCTCTTCCTGTTTCTCAGCCTCCTTTGCTGGATCCTGGCCTTCCCTTACCCCATCTGCACAGTCTGCCTAGGATCTTACATGCCTGTAGCTTGACCTGTGATCTATGTACAGAGCATCTCAAAAGCATATCCAAGCTCAGATTTCCCCTTTAGGTTCCAGTCTCACCTTTCCAACTCCAGCATGTTCACAAGAGCACCTCTGGGAGATATTAACATGTTCAAAGCTGACATAAGCTTTCTTCCCATTCCCTATCAGTGTCAATAAACCACCCGACTGCTCATGCTGAAGATCTGAGGGTGCCCCCAAACCAGGGGTCAGCAAGCCCTGGTCGTTTAACTCCAGAACACGGCCCACACCTCACTCTGCTAGTAATTAGAGTCCATGTAGCCTCACTTCCCATTTGGTCACAAGCCCACTCCTAAGTGGATCCTGGCTTCTCCATGGCTCCTCCCAGCCCACCTCCCAACACACAGCTGCCAGTTGAGAATCACAAGCCAGTCCTGATCCTTCCCCTCAATGGACCTCAGGGGAGACCCTCACCTATCGCCCTGTCTGCAGCATCCTGCCTGATCTGGTCTCTACCTTCTCCCCATTCCTCTACTCCTCCTGCCCCTGAGCCTTTGCACATACTCTCCTTCCAAGCACCTCTGCCTCCATCTC
The DNA here is from genome assembly GCF_902686445.1 of Sciurus carolinensis. Taxonomy (NCBI): domain Eukaryota; kingdom Metazoa; phylum Chordata; class Mammalia; order Rodentia; family Sciuridae; genus Sciurus; species Sciurus carolinensis. Next base: position 171,930,158 of record NC_062217.1, on the reverse strand, counting down.
CACAGTTCTGACTCCTCTGAAGTCTTTCAAGAAGCATAAATTCCACTTTTAAGGAAGTGCCTTCCCCAAGTGGCTCATCATAGTATTTTTCAGTTCTCTTTCTCTTTCCTTCATGGATTTTACAGCAGTGTGTGATATTTTAGATATTTTTTCATTGATGTGACTTTCATCTGACTGCCCCTACATAATTTTAACATTCATAATGGCAGAAATCATGTCCTCCTCACCTTCCCTGCTATCCTCAGAGACAATTAGAATAACATACAACAAATGCATGTGAACATCATCTGCACTTAAAAAAAAATCATGTGTGCATGAATCACGGGAGGCTAGGTTGCAGCAAAAAATAGACCCAAACATGCACTGTAGAGCAAACACATCAGGTCTTACTCATGCAGTCATCCTCCGAGCATTCCTGGTTAGTGGGAGACTCTCCCCCATGTAGGCCAAAGCTCCTTCCATTCCAGGACTGCAGAATTTCATATTCAACTGTCAGAGAGAGGAACAAAAGCAAACCATCCATTTCTTGAAAGTCTTGGTCTCAAAATGGCACCCAATGTGCATTAGCTGGGACGGAGAGTGGGAAGGAAATGGGCTTTGTGGCATGCCATCTCTGCCACAGTGTAATGCATGAGGCTCCCTGGACTACAAGAGACTGAGGGAACCTCAACTTGGTCATTGCCTGCCCAAAAGATCCAGAGCACCTTACCTGGAGGGCCTCAGTTTATCAGTCACATGAGAGGGTTCAATGAGGCCACATCTGTACTCCAAGATTCCACGGTCACCATCTGTCCACATGGGCTGGGACAGCACTTCTCTGAAGTAGGCCCTTAGATATGTTGCCATGAAAGCCTCTGTCTGAATGTCCCTTTGAAAAATCTGTGATTGAAATTGCTGACAAGTCACATCAATTTTAAAGTTCTCCTTTGCTCCTAAATGTTTGAACTGTCACTTGATATCGCCTCCCCTCACTTTATATCCACATAATCATCCCTGGTTGGAATTTTAAATACAGGTAATTGAAACTGCATCTTGTAGATGGTAATGAGTAAAGAACCTGTCCATCTGTTGGCAAAGAAGGTAGTTACTGTTTACCTCTCCATTGTATCTGCCTCCTGTAATTTGGGTTGCAGACGGCACCATCTGTTTCCAAAATCCACTTATCTGCAGTCGAGCAAGAGGGTAATAACCTTGCTGGCCTGGATTCAAACCTCCCCTCACTCTGGCCAGCCACTGTCCCCACCATTCCATCTGTGAGGAAGGCTCAGGACAGAGCCTGGCAGCTCAACCAGGATGGCCCACCTGCCCCCCATGAAGAGGAGGGGTCCTGCACCCAACAGCACCCACAAGCCCAGGGAGGAAAGAAGCTGCACACGGACCCTGAGCCTGGTGAATATGAAGATGTTTCTGTTGCCTGGGAAACGACTCCCTTTGTGTCCTGGGACCAACACAGACGTATTCTATAAATCTCCCTCTCCATGATCCCTCATCTCAGTGATGTGCAGCATATCGGGAAACCCTGACATTTAATAAAACTTGAAGAGCAATTCACTAAATCTGATTAACCCTTTGAGCTTTAACTGTCACTTCCTGACATCCAAAGCAACGCTAAAAGCTTTAAGCATGAGTTCAACTCACTTCAACAGTCACGACCACATCCCGGCTGCAGGGCCGCTCCCTCTCCGTCCAACATATGTGGGAGGAAGTGGGGTTGAATCCAGTTGGTGTGTATGTAGCAAACCAGGAAGAACTGTGAGGTGAGGCAGTTGATTAGGAGTCATGCCAAAAAGGTTTGGGGAGAACCAAGCACTATGTACTTAGCCAGGTGGCCTGCGCATGGCAGTTAAACGTGGAAGAAATTCTTTTGCAAGAATTTCTTAGTTGACATTTGGGTGACCGTGGACTCGTTCTTAACTGTTACATGGTGAAGAACTGGGGATCCTCATACCGTCTAAATCCAGAATTGCCTCTTTGTCAGCATCCTATTTCACAATCTCAACTCAAAAGTGTGTCATAAAAAACTCTGTGAGTGTGGACGTAAATTATCAGTGGTTGTTTCTCCAAATTGCTAACTACCGATGTCTCTATCCAATTTGGAGATGTTATCCTAGAAAATTAGCCTGAGCGTCACTACTCCAACTCCAGAATTAGATCTGTGGTATTGGTGCCTGTCTTGACCCCTAACAGGAGAGGATTCTGACTCAGGGGTGGGCAGCAGAAAAAGGAGCTGGGACAGAGCCGGGAGGGCTCAGCAGGAAGACAGCGACCTCGGTGTGAGAGCAGGTCCTGGTGCCAGTGTGCCCTGCGGGCATCTCTGACAGATCGTGGCTCTCCTCCTGTGTGAACTGGGATAGGAAGCCTCCGAACTTCCCCCCGACGATTCTCCTGGCAGCCATTGGTACCAGGACACCTGTGAGGTACCCTGGAGCGCACTGTCAGTGGTGGGAAGGAGGCATCTCCATGGACCCACGTCTGCTCCTACTCCCCAGCCCAGGCAGATCCCTCTTCTGAGCTAAGCCACAAGTAAGAGTTGGATCCAAATCCTCAGGAAAAAAGTGCCCGAGAGGTTGTCGTGATTGCTCTGTGCAATTTGACTTCCTGATGTCATGCTGGTGGAGGTTAGGGTATGGCTCCGTCCTGGTGAAAGGTGGGGCACCTGGACCAGGTCGCTTGAGAGGACATCATGAGAGGCTCTATGTGAATCATAAGAGCAACTCCAAAGACACAGAGGGCAGGATCTTGCCTGAGAGAGGCATTTGCACCATCATGTCCTGTCATTTGACTGCGATAAGCACGTTCAGGATGGAAACGGGACCTGCAGGAGGAATGAGATGGGACTAGGGACACTGTCCCAGGAAGTGAGGTGGGCATGTCTTGGACTGGGGACACTGTCCCAGGAGGTGAGGTGAGCACGTCTTGGACTGGGGACACTGTCTCAGGAAGTGAGGTGGGCACGTCTTGGACTGGGGACACTGTCCCAGGAGGTGAGGTGGGCACGTCCTGGACTGGGGACACTGTCTCAGGAGGTGAGGTGAGCACATCTTGGACTGGGGACACTGTCTCAGGAGGTGAGGTGAGCACGTCCTGGACTGGGGACACTGTCCCAGGAAGTGAGGTGAGCACGTCTTGGACTGGGGACACTGTCTCAGGAAGTGAGGTGGGCACGTCTTGGACTGGGGACACTGTCCCAGGAGGTGAGGTGGGCACGTCCTGGACTGGGGACACTGTCTCAGGAGGTGAGGTGAGCACATCTTGGACTGGGGACACTGTCTCAGGAGGTGAGGTGAGCACGTCCTGGACTGGGGACACTGTCCCAGGAGGTGAGGTGAGCACGTCTTGGACTGGGGACACTGTCTCAGGAGGTGAGGTGAGCACGTCCTGGACTGGGGACACTGTCCCAGGAAGTGAGGTGAGCACGTCTTGGACTGGGGACACTGTCCCAGGAGGTGAGGTGAGCACGTCCTGGACTGGGGACACTGTCTCAGGAGGTGAGGTGAGCACGTCTTGGACTGGGGACACTGTCTCAGGAGGTGAGGTGAGCACGTCCTGGACTGGGGACACTGTCCCAGGAGGTGAGGTGAGCACGTCCTGGACTGGGGACACTGTCTCAGGAGGTGAGGTGAGCACGTCTTGGACTGGGGACACTGTCTCAGGAGGTGAGGTGAGCACGTCCTGGACTGGGGACACTGTCCCAGGAGGTGAGGTGAGCACGTCCTGGACTGGGGACACTGTCCCAGGAGGTGAGGTGAGCACGTCCTGGACTGGGGACACTGTCCCAGGAGGTGAGGTGAGCACGTCCTGGACTGGGGACACTGTCCCAGGAGGTGAGGTGAGCACGTCCTGGACTGGGGACACTGTCCCAGGAGGTGAGGTGAGCACGTCCTGGACTGGGGACACTGTCCCAGGAGGTGAGGTGAGCACGTCCTGGACTGGGGACACTGTCCCAGGAGGTGAGGTGAGCACGTCCTGGACTGGGGACACTGTCCCAGGAGGTGAGGTGAGCACGTCCTGGACTGGGGACACTGTCCCAGGAGGTGAGGTGAGCACGTCCTGGACTGGGGACACTGTCCCAGGAGGTGAGGTGAGCACGTCCTGGACTGGGGACACTGTCCCAGGAGGTGAGGTGAGCACGTCCTGGACTGGGGACACTGTCCCAGGAGGTGAGGTGAGCACGTCCTGGACTGGGGACACTGTCCCAGGAGGTGAGGTGAGCACGTCCTGGACTGGGGACACTGTCTCAGGAGGTGAGGTGAGCACGTCCTGGACTGGGGACACTGTCTCAGGAGGTGAGGTGGGCACGTATTGGACTGGGGACACTGTCCCAGGAAGTGAGGTGGGCACGTCCTGGACTGGGGACACTGTCTCAGGAGGTGAGGTGGGCAGGTCTTGCAGGGAGGAGAGGCCCAACACCACCAGGGTGAGAGGGTAGCAGGCCTCACGGTAGACAGATGGCCGTGTGCAGAGCAGAAGTCTCTGGAAAGCAGATCACTGGCTCATCGTGAGTGTCTGCTGGTGCCCGCCACAGGGCCCTGTGTCTCAGGCAGGAACCCCAGAGTTCCACCCTGGCGGGCTTGGGCCCCCCAGAGGAGAGAGGTGTTCCTCACTCGACCCCACCAGCGGGTTACCGTTCCATACATACTGCCATAATTTTGGCACACTCCTGTACTGGTGTCCTATTTGCTCCTGGAACCAACTGCCACAAACAGTGGCTTAACACCACTCAAATGTATTACCTTACGATTCTGGAGGCAGGGAGGCCAAAATGGTCTGAGCAAGCTGGAATAGAGGGCAGACAACCTTCCTCAGGAGGCTCCAGGATGGAGGTTCCTTGCTTTCTCTGGCCCCTGGGAGTCGTGCAGTCCTTGTCTACAGACTTTCCAGCTTCTTGGAAGCTCACCTCGCCTGCCTGCCTTTGTTCCTGTTGCCACAGCTCCTGTTTCTGATTCTCACGCTCTGGCCTCCCTTGGGCCAGGCCCTGGTGACCCTGGGCCATCCAGAAAGCCCATGGTCATCTCCTCTTCCCAAGAATTCTAACTTAACACATCTGAAAACACCCTTTGCCATGTTAGGTGGGTTTGCTGGTTCCAGGGATCAGTATGTGATCCCCTAGGGCCTTTGCTTGGCCTGCAATGATGACCACCTATTTCCCTTCGAATTTCTTCCTGGTCACCACCACTCAGTGGCAGAAGGGCTTCTCATGACCCTACTCCTCCCAGAGTGGCCACAAGAAGATGAGGAACTGGTGCCCACGCTGGTCCTAAAAGACCTGATACCCGACTGCTGGCACCAGGCTCCTGAGAAAAGAGGCTGATTTGAATTCCAAAATCTTCGTTTGGAAAATCAAAAGCTGAAGTCTGAATGATGAGGGCAAAAAGCTAATCCATATATAATAGATTAAAAAGAGAACGCCTCAGTTTCTGCCCGAAGGGGAATAAAGCTTTGCCAGCTGTCAAGGACAGAGAACAGCGAGGACCAGTGTGAATTCAGGAACAGTGAGTCCCTGCAGCCCTGGCCAGCAGCCGAGGTCAACCCAGGGCGAGGGATGGGGCCATAGGTGGCTAGGGGCCAGGAAGCCGCTCCCAGGGCCTTTCCTGGGTGGCAGCTGTCAGTGAGGGTGTGGCTCACCTTCTGGACCCCAGAGTTCCGTGTACCCTGTGGTGGGGCAGAAGGGCACCGGGGATGCCCTCCTTTCCCTCAAGATGGAACCAGAAAGCCTGAGAAGGAGCCAGGGGCCCGGCGTTTAGGGCGAAGCCAGAAACCAGGCTTCAGAGGCGGCACAGGGATGGGGATCAAACGCGGAGCCACATGCAGAGGTGGCCAGCCAGGGTGAAGGCACAGGCCTCAGGCCCAGGCTCGCTCGCCTCGTGTGTCACTTACACTGCAGCCCCAGAGAACAGGAGACCCAGAAGAAGCAAGGGCCCCGTCTGCCTACGTGTAACTCGATTTTGACCACATTAAAGCAGGAAGCCCTGGGTTACTCTTTTGGGGATGCACGGAAAACAGCGCATGATTTACTTATCACGTCTCCAAACTGTAATAATCTCTCACTTGCTTTTTTTTAACTTTAAACATTTTATTAGCGCATTATATTATACACATTGGTGGGGATCATCGGACGTGTTCATAACGGCATGCAACACAGCCGTCCACGTCGGCCCCACGGCTTCCTCTTGCCCTCCTCCCGCTGCAGCCCCTTCCTCCAGCTGTGGGTCTTCCTCTGTTTACCTCTCTTTAACTGGCACGTGACAGTTACATGTGGAATTGGAATGAACCGCAAGGCTTCGTCCACGCACGTGGCATATTCGGCCAACTTGGACCCCGATCTTCCACTTGCCTCCCTCCCTCCTCTCCCCCACAACTTCTGTTCTACTCATCCCCCTTCTTCACTTCTTTTTCCTTTCTCTGTCTTCCACATATGAGAGAAAACCTTTGGCTCTCGACTCCCTGAGTCTGGCTTATGTCACTCAGCATGACCTCTTCCATTTCCCATCTTTGATCAGCACATGAGACTCACTGGTTTTAATGGCATTGACACTTTGACAAAACAAGTCTAGCTGTCTTGAAAAAGATCCTCTGTTCTAAATTTGTCTGATTGTTTCCTTGAATTGTTGATTAATTTTTCCTTTGTCCACAGACTGCCGAGCTTTTATAAATCATATCCTTAAAATATACATTTTTAATAATTTTTACAATTTAGATTCAATTACAACAAGGATCCAAATTTGCCTTGACCCAGACAATTGGGCTGCACGTGTGCTGTCTTCCAGGGCTCCCACAGCAATGCAGGAGAGGACATCGTGTGCTTTCACCGTGTCTCCTTGTGTGAGTGAGGATGCTGACCCTGGTTCAGTCACATCTCAGAGTTACAGGGGGATGGCTGCCTTGTCTCTGTAACCCAAGCACACCATATCATGCCCACGTCACCTCCCATGACTTTGCGGGTAAAGTCACACCTTAACCCTTCTAAACACCCAACGTGGGGCACAGACTCAGGAGCATGAACCCCGAGGGAACACCTTCTGCCAGACCTGATAGAAATGACTGGCACAGAGGGCACAGTGGGTGAATGCATGAGTGAGTTAAGGGTCAGCACTGGAGAGTTGAGGTTCACTAAGACCCAAGACGTGGGCGAGGAAAGAGCAGGTCTGCTTCTAATGCTAAAGAGGACTTCCGCAGTGACCGGGCCACAATCTTACACCTCTGTGAACACGGCAGCGCTCTCAAGCAGTCAGTCATGAGGAACGATCGGATGGGCCCCTGGAACCTTGTCCAGATTCCCAGCTTCCTCAGGCACGTCCTCCCACTGCCCCAGCAACCTTGGCTCCTGAGAAGATGACTTGAGAGAATGGACTCAAGCCAGCCTTTCACGCAGCTGGAGCATTTGCCAAAGGAGTTTCAGGAAGGCCCGAGTCTTCAGAGACTCCCAGGAGACCAGAGGGAACAGGAGGGACCCACCCCACGGAAACCACCAGCTTCTGCCTCCCAGGTCAGGTGACAGCAAGGGGGACTCTGGGATCCAGCAGGGTGGCCACTCTCGGCTCAGATGGCTCCGAGCAGTGACTCCACACTGCTCAGAATTTGAGGTGGACGTCCACGTCAAACTGTGCACATTGTCAGAACATTTAAAATATGTGCTTATTTTTTTTTCCTGAGAATACCAAAAAGAAAAGAAAAAAAATGCAAGAATATCCCCAAGGCCCTTTGATCACCATTTCTGTAGTAGAAATACCGTAAGGAGAAGTTCTCCACCCTGATCCGCTGATCTTTTCCAGCAGACCTGTGGTGTCTGTCCAGTACAGCCTGGGTGCTCCTTAAAACCAGGACGAGTATGTGGGATCTCTTGAGAGGACACTAGATCTAAAAGAATGGCTCGGCACGAACTCAAGTAGCCCTCATCATTTTATCTCCCTCGCTTGGTTCCTGAGAAGTGACTGAGACCCCTGGTCACTCCCCCTCCCTCGGTGATCCCGCCACAGTACTGGACGTCCCCGTTGGCAGTCCATCAGCACTGCGTGCTCATGAAGAGACTCAGATTTCTCATCTTTGCTCCTACAGAATCCGATTCAGCAGACCTGGGATTTGGCTCAGAAATGTTATCTTTTAAATACCTTTTGGGATGATTCTGAGCACATCCTTGTTTGGGAATCACAAGTTTCTAATTACTCGAAGCCAGCAGCAGGGCGAGCCTACCTTGAAAGAGGATTAATTCCCTGCAGGGCGAATGTTGGGTGACCTCGGTTCTGAGCCTTGCAGACTGAGCACCTCATCTGGCTGCACGTGTGAATCGCGGCATGTTTTTACCATCACGGTGCCCTGTCCTCTTCCCACCACTGAAGTCGGAACCCTGGCAGCGAGGCCAGGGCATTGCTGATTTTCCAGAACTTTCCCAGAAGACCCTAGAGCAGCCAAAGTTGAGGACTGGGTTAAATAAAACTCTCTTCAAATTCACATCAACTCAGTCACCTTTTGCTGACTTCTGAGGTCATCCCAGGGGAAATAAAACGTCCTGCTTCTTGTTAATCACTTAATAATGCCTCATACACCATGTGCAATCTCTGAATCAGTAGGGCTGATCTTATCAGCGCCTTTTTGCAGGTGAAGCGATGCTTGCCAGGTAAAGGTGGTGCGCTCCGAGCACGGCAGGCGGGCGTCTCTAACTGTGGCCACGGTGCGGTTCCAGGCGACTGTCTGGCTGTGGTACCATGGGCTCTAGGCAGCCTCCGAGAGGTGTGCTGCCGAGCTTAGTCCCACAAAGCTTAGAGGTTATTTGATCACTGCTTTTAAAGATCCATGTCAGTCTCTCAACTTGCCTTTGAGTGTCAGGTGGGTGTCTAGGGTGGGGATAAGGATCCACACGACCACATACTGTCAGAGAAGACAGACAGCAAGATCACCGATTTTCTGGGATGCTCATAATTTACATCTTATTAAAGCGTGATGTGAAAAGAAAAAAAAAAAAAACCTTCAAAGACAAGCAGCTAAGTGAATCAAAAGTTTGCAGGGAAATGGGTAAATGACTCAGGGAAAGAGAAGGCAAAAAGCAAGATAACATAATATATATATTTAGGATCAGACTTTCTAATTTACTGCAATCTGTGATTCTCCAAAACTGACTACATTGGGTATAATTATTTCTGTCTAAATAATTTTGCAGACTTGCAGCATAATAACTCAGGATCACAAATAAGAATCAACTCCACCGTGCTCACAACACAGCAATAATTATGTTCTTGAATCGGTACATCTCCTTACAGCTTGGTGCAAAGTAATTATGCTTTTTCTTGGTGCAAAGCATATTAACCTGTGGAAATGACAAACCACAAAGTGTAAGAAAAGTCTGTTTCTAAGAGGAAAATACCACATCGGGCCAACTAAAAATTCCAATCTAAGTCAATTCACTGGCACTGTGGAGCCTCCTAGGTGGAAACTTCCAGGCCCCCAGCTTCCTACACGGATGGCAAGAACTTGCACTGGATCAGGTATAAATACAGTTGCCTGTGTGCCCAACAGAGAGGGAAGGCATACTCCATGCAGAGAGCACGGAACCCTAGAAACCTCCCCAGCTGGCAGTGGCTTCAGGTATTCTTCCCCATGTCCTGCCCTTTCTTCGGTGAATAAGCCGTAATTTGTTAATTAATTAGCAGCCGCCTCTGGGGCGTGGTGGGGTCTGTGGGGGACTGACGGGTATGGTTGGAAAGGCTCCTGGCAGGTGTTTGCTGCAGTCATGATATTTGACTTCTGAAGCCAGATAGTGACTGGGCAGCACTTGTTATCTCATACTCCATACATTCTATTCATCTGAAATCATTTAAAATGTTTTTCTTTTCAAAAAAGAAAAAAAAAAAAAAACACACACACAATTCAGAAAAGATGGTAGGGGAGCATATTTTTAGATTTTCCAGAATCTCTACATAACAGCAACTACGTAGCAAGTCAAAACCCAGGAACAATATTTGCAACAAAGCTAGACCATAAGGTATTCCTGCAATTCCCAAAAGGCAAGAAGGTGGAGAAGATTCTTCCAGCAGCTACCAGACTGTGGGGGCCAGTATGGGAGAAAGCAGAAGAAAGGCCTGAGAACAGAAGGGCCTAACAGGCAGCAAGGGAGCCCAGCAGGCTGATCTAAGAAGGCAGTGGAAGGGTGGAGAAGTTGAGCCTGTCCTGTGAGCGACACAAGGGCCTGTGTGGAGAAGGTTGAAAGGGTCTGAGGCTGTGCAGCCTCTGTGAACACTGAGGCTGACCCTCTGGACACCTACCTAGGGCATAGCTCCAGACTGAGAGCATGCTGTTCGAGTCACAACCAAAGCTGAGCAAAGGGCACAGAGACAATAGAAGTGGAAAGAGAGACACAGTGACAAGGTGGAGGGGACAATTAGAAGTCAGGCAGCCATCCAAAACTAAGACAAGGGGTTAATGTCGTTAGAAAGCCCTGTCTGAGCCAAGTCTCTGTCAAGTTCAGGAAAAGGACTTACATGTTAAAAATGACTTGGAGCTGAAGACTATCATCCCCCCAAATCAAAGGTCAAATAGTTTCTCTGATATGTGGATGCTGTCACAATAAGGCAGGGTGGCTAAGGAAGAATAGAGGTACTTTGGATTAGGCAGAGGGGCATGCAGGGAGGGGTAGGAAGGACAGTAGAGTGAATCGGACATTATTACCCTGTGTGCATACATGACTGCATGGCCAGTGAGATTCTACCTCACGCACAACCAGAAGAGTGAGAAGTTATCCTCTGTTTATGTATGATGTGTCAGAGTGCATTCTACTGTCATGTATAACTAATTAGAACAAATAAAAAATGACAAGGGAATATGCTCAAGATCAAATCCATACAAAGTTACAATAAGGAAATACTTACTACTGAGCAGAACAACCCAAGAGACAATGAAAACTCTCCAAAAGTCACATCAAGAAAAAGAACTATGTCAAAATGTGTTAAGAGACATTAGGAAAACAACCTAAGATACAAAATAACAACATAAATTGAAGCTAGAAAAATTAGAATGCAGTAACAACTTGATAAACAATTACCAAAAAAGTTTTTAAATATAATTAGAAATAAGTGTTAAACAAGAGTTGATGCAAGAATACATAATCAGACAGACATTGTCCTAATAAAAGTAGTAGGGGAAAATATGCAGTCGTAAAAATAAAAAAGAAATGAAAATTTCTAAAAACATTTCAAGATAATGTGACAACACAGAAGATAGACAAAGAGGGTGCCACATAGTAACAGTCCCATTAAAACAACCCTAAGATTTCATCTCACTCCAATTAGAATGGTCATTATCAAGCACCAAACAGTATAGGTATTGGTGTGGATGTGGGGAAAAAGGCACACTTGTACATTCCTGGTGGAGTTGTAAATTGGTGCAGCCACTCTGGAAAGCAGAATGGAGATTCCTTGCTAAACTTGGAATGGACCCACCTTTTGACCCAGTTATTCCACTCCTCGATTTATAACCAAAGGACTTAAAATTAGTATACTATAGTGATGCAGCTACATCAATGTTCATAGCTCACAATAGCTAGATTGTGGAACCAACCTAGATGCCCTTCAATAGATGAATGAATAAAGAAACTGTGGTATATATACATAATGGTATATTATTCAGCCATAAAGAATAAAATTATGGCATTTGCATAAATGGTTGGAACTGGAGAATACCATGCTAATTGAAATAAGCCAATCCCAAAAAACCAAAGGTCGAAGGTTTTCTCCGATAAGTGGATGATGATACATAATGGGGGTGGGGGGATGGGAGATAAAAGAAGAATGGAGGAACTTTGGATTACACAGAGGAAATGAGGTGGGAGGGGGCAGGGGTATGAAGGACGGTGGAATGAGACAGACATCATCACCCTATGTACCTGTATGATTACATGAATGGTGTGAATCTACATCGTGCACAACCATAGAAACAAAAAGTCGTACCCCGTGTGTGTACAGTGAATCAAAATGCAGTCTGTAAAAATAAAAAAAAAAAGAACTCCCTGAAGAACACTAATGGACAATGAGTAAATAATACAAACTCCATTGCAGAGAAGCTTTCTTGAGGGAAAGAAGAACATGAAACTAATTATTGACACAGAAACCCATTTACCTGAGACTAAAGGCACAGAACAACCAATAAGATTTATTTCAGTAAAACCACTAGAAATAATAAATCAAAAAGAAAAGAAAATACTTTAACCATCTAGTCAAAAATAAAATGTGACTTAAAAGGAAATAAAACTGGATTATTATCAGATGCTTTTTTTCCAGCACTATTTTGTGCCAGAAGAAGTGAAGTAGCATATTTAAGATATTTAAAGAAAGAAAACATGAGCCAGGACTGGGCAACACAGCAAAGCTGAGCTTAAGTGAGAAGAGCCACAAAGGGCTACCAACAAGGAAGAACTTGGGGAGCTGTTCACCTTAGCTCTTCCTGGGGACTCTGGTAGACAACAAGCATCACACAATCAAGGTGGCCAGAGTGGGCAGCGTGCGGCCTGACCGTGGGCATTTAATATGTATGTTCTTACAAAACGAAAACAGAACAAGAGCCGAAGGAGCGACGTCAGTTTGTAAAGGCTGTAGCCAGAAGGCGAGCGTAAGGAAGGAGTTAAGACGCCTTCAACGACCTCAGGTGTGGAGGCGCAGAGCTGCCCTCAGACATCAGCCAGCTGGGGGCAGCGCAGGGAGTGATTCTGGGAGACTCCGATTTCCCGTCCCCTTGGTCTTGCAGAACCGGGACTCTTAATGTGAAGGAGAGGAGGTCTGGGTACAGTATAGCAGAGGTGGGGTCCAAACCCTGTGGCCTTGAATGTACGGAAATATCAATAGCCACTCATGATTTGTTCTTCTCTGTGGTGGGACAGGGCTGGAGAAAGATATGTATGATCTCCTACCTCTGTTCACTGCAGCTGTGACCATCCAGCACCGATGACAATTACCAAAACCCCAGAACCCAGATTGTGGTCTGGAAATATCATTTCCCAATAAAAGAAACCAGGGCTTCAAGAGAGAATTGATTTCAGGCCTGGAACAGGGGATGTATAAGATGAATTTGCAACATCATGTAATGCCAGATAGCAAGGATGCTAATAAGGTGACTTCCCCTTAAAGTAAGCTTCAATAGTGAGAATTACAATGGCTCAGACTCCAAAAAAGTACGTTTGAATCTATGAATTCATAATGACTTTTTAAACAATCATTTGTCCTTTAGGGAAAATGACAGAAACCAATTCATTATCCTGGAAGCTGAGAAAGAAAGAAAGGACTCAGCATGTATTCAGCCTTTCCTGCAAGAACTATACCCCTGACTAGCTAAGCGGCAGGTGAAGAAGGCTTCTCCTGATGAAATTCTCCCAGAAAATACATGCAAAAAAAAAAAAAGATTAAATCAGAACATCACCAGTCTGCAACCCCTGGTGATTTAATGGAGCATCGTGTAGCTAAGATTTTTAAAGTGCATAAATCAGATCCTCTGCCACCCCTGTGGAAGAGCACAACCTGTAGTCTTGGCAAAAGGTCCAAACTGAGTCAGATCCGGTGATGGGATCCAGCTGTCATGTTCCAGGAAATTCAGGGGACCAGGAGCATTTGACCCACCGAGATCATGCTGTCGGCCAAGCCCAGTGTACGGGAAACTGTAAGGCGAATGTCCCAGGACCTTCTGTATCTCAATCACTGAAAACCTAAAATGTGGGAGAGATTCAACCCTAATGTCTCGTGACAACTTGGATGTGGTTACTGTGAAAGTGAGATTGTGGTGACTTTCAGGGCAGAGCGGGGTGGGGTCTGTGATGGGGTGGGGCGTGTGGAGGACTCAGGAGGTGACCCACCAGGTCCCTGCCTCCTTTAATCCAAGGTGAGGCTAGATCACATCCTCACCCGAATTGGCCGTTTCACTTGGATACTTCGCTTAGCTTTACGGAGACTCCATTTCCCCATCGTCAAAACAGAGAGCAACTTGCAGAAAAGACGTCAAAATGCTGCCTTCTCCATAACTGTGTCACGGTGGAATAAAATGCAGGGCTGTAAGCTTCTCAGATGAAACAAGAACTGGGGACCGTGCTGGACAAGAAGGCGGGTCCAGCCACCTAGAGGCAGCCATGCTTTGCATCAGGTCTGGGGCCGCCATCACACCCTTAGCTATGATTTTAGAAAAGGAATAAAAATGAAACCTGCAACTTTGGGTGACAACTGAGGGAGAGGAAAGACATGATCATGTGACAAACAGACCATCCCACCACAGAGAGCTGTGGCCATTGCCTTCCAATGCCTGGGAGGGGTGACCTCCTAGTGGCAGGTGGGCAGGCTCACTGTGTCTCAGTGGTCACTCTATGATTTTTTAATTGGCTTGTTAAAAACAAAAACAAAACAATGAGAAATTTTATTGTACAATTGTTGTGACTCAGGAACTCTGGGAGACAGTTCTGTGGATCGCAGCATCAGCAGCAGTGTCATTCAGAACAGAGAGACTGCCACATGGAACGCAGAGTCACAGGCTGGGGACCAGAGCTGCAGAGGGGGGAAGAAGCTGCCACCCCAGGCTGGCCGGCCACATGGCTCAGCTCCTCGTTCTAAGAGGCCCTGGGAACAGACGTGGAGCTGAGCAAGGAAAGTTTATCACCCCTCCCTCCCTGGCCCAGTGCCAGCCCCACGCCCAGCACACTCTGCGGGAGAGCTCCCCGCTGTCCTCTGCTCCTGTCACCTGGCTGCCATGGCCTTGCCTTGGATCTCAGGAGGGCTCCTTCCTGTGAATCTCCTCAGTGACGGAGGAGCAGGGTCCCCAGGGGCTGGGTCCCTTTGTCCTCATGGGTTCACTTTACCGTGAGGCTCCGGCAGGCTGCAGTCATATGAACCCAGGAACACTCTGCCTCTCACCTGAACCGGAAGACCGCTCTTCTAATTGAGGGCTGCCCTTTAAAAGTGGAGGCGAAGAGCCCAGAGGTTAAAGGCTTAGATGTGTGGTCAAATGAACTGGGGTTCAAATCCTCTTTCTACCCCTTGGCTAGCTAGTTGGCCTTGGTATGCACCCTAAATTTCTGCATGCCTCAGTCCTCTCACTAAGTTGGTGGGAAGTTTAAAGATAAGATGCTTAGCAAGCACTAAGCCCACAATTGGTGCTCAATTAAAGGTAGCTGTTGTTGGGTTTTTTTTTTATTACAATGAGGTATAAATTGGGAAACCATGATCAACCTACCTCTCAAACAGCCTCCAAACTTACCAAAAATATCTGTGTCTGTTTTCACTGACCTAAAGAAAGATTTCTCTAAGTCTCTTATACTCAAATTTATAGGATGTTTACATTCTACTTCTATGTTTTCTGGGAGAAAAATGTTCACATCTTAAATCTAAGGCAAACAATTAATGTCCTAACACATAAAATAGCAAAAATAATAAAACCGCAACTCTAATTTCAAATATAGATACAAGACACAGAGTTTAGACTCAAAGTAAATGGCTACTTGATACATGAAATCGTGTTCCACGTCAGTCATACTAAGAAAAAGGCAAGAAACCACTGAAATATCAACTATTACCTCTCGCTTTTTTGAAAGAAGGCAAATACTGCTCAGTACACTGTTGAACAGCCTGCATACAAAGGCCCTTAGGTGTTCCTGCAGGAACCCACACTCACGCCACACTGCACAGGGAGATGTGGCGTTAAGCAGCCCTTGGCCAGGTTACCTCCCTTCTGCAAAGCTGAATCTCCACAAATAGAGACATGCGTATTGTGGATTTTATTAATCGTTCTTTTTTTTTTTTTTTTTTTTTTTGACCAGGTATGGTACACCTGCAGTAGAATCCTAACCACGCAAACAGTGGGAAGAAGGTCTCTGGTTGCCAGCAACGGATCTCAACATGCGTGCTCCATGGGAAAAAGCAAGGTGCAAACTGTACACAGAGACCGCTGCCTCGGGTGAGGAGGAAGGGAGGCTAAAAACATGCATGTGTTCACCACTTTTGAAATTAAAGAAACCCTGCCGGAAAAGACTGAAATCAACAGGAAGGAACAAAGACTAAACGTGACTTCTCAGAGAAAACCTTTCTATACAGTTTGACATTTGAATCCTGAAAATATTCAGTATATTCAAAAAGTGAAATTAAATCCAAAAGGAAAAGATGGGGAACAAAGTCCAAGATAAAAATCAAATGGAAAGAACAAATGAACTCCACGTCCAGCTGGGAAGAGAGCCAGGGGCAGCAGGTTACCCCTGGGCATTTGAGCACAGACCTCAGGTAGTCCACGCGCAGTGAGATCCACCCCAACAGGACAGCCCCAAAACAAGCTTGGCCAGAGGTTTCACCCATAGACATCACAACGGCCTCGTCATTTTGCGACAGCTCAGCCTATATTGTAGGACAAAATGAATAGTGGCTCCATCGATGCTGTCAGGAACCAAGGTACCATTGTAGGAGACGAGAGGCATACCTACAAAGTCTACCAAGGTCCAGAACACCTGGTCCTGGTATGAGAACCTGTTGCCAAAGGCAGAAGTTGCCGTGGGATGGGAGAGGCAGGCAAATCCAAGATGGCATGACACTCAGTCCACCTGAGGGAAGAAGCACGGCTTGGGTGGCAGTAAGACAGGAGGACCCCGCACTGGGGCAGGAGGAAGAGGTCAATATGCCAAGCAGGGCAGAGGGGGCCATGGCCAGCCAGATGAACCGGGTCTTGTTCAAAACATATACAATGTACACATGAGTTAAGAAGCTATGAGTGTCCGTGGACAGCACACACGCTCTGCCATCTTAACCGCTGTGCTCTCTAGGACTGGACATGCATGCCAGGGTCACCTTGTGGGCAACACGATGGTTACAGCCAAGAGGGCTGTCCTCATGCCAAGCTGGATCCCTGCACCTCTCTGATGTTAAATTAGGATTGGAATATCAATAACGACGTGTAGTTAAAATAAGCTATTGAAGAAAATCCCAGCTTTGCTTACTCAGAGGGCCACAAGGCAGTGACACCTCAGTAACATCATGGGAATTTAGTGCCCAGGTCTTGTTTCCTAAATATCATTTCCCTGTAAAAGGAAATATGACTTCTTGGAGCAGGAAATATGACTACAGAGATGAAAAATGGGTGGTAAACTCAAGGCATCATTTTAAGCCAGAAAACATGCAAACACTCAGGTTAACAATAGGACTTCATCAAGGTGACCCAGAATACATCCTGCAGGCCCTTTGGCTAAATGGAGTCACAACCTGAGCTTTAAAAAAAAGAAAAGACATATTCACAGAATAAATGAAGATCCACAAGCCCATGACATCCAAGTGGGCTGGGGAGAGAGACTAGTTTTCCAGTGTTAGAGGTGGCTTGGCATCAACTCCTCGCTCTGAAAATTAGTGTAGGTAAAAAGCATGAAATATGTATTTTTTCCTTTTGGTTTTATTAGTGCATTATAGTCACACATAATAGTGGAGTTCTCTTGGGCATATTCATAAACGCATATAATATAATTTGTTCCATTTCAATCCTTTGTACTTCCCCTTCTTCTCCCCACCTCCCTCCCTTGGATCCCCCTCCTCCACTCTGCTGGTCTTCCTTCTATCTATTTATTTTTAAAATTTGTACATTTTAGTTATGCATAGAGGTGGAATTCATTGTAACATATTCATCCATGTACATAGTGTGATTTGAAATTCCATTCTGCCGTTCCTCCTCTTCCCAACCCACCCTCCCCCGGATCCTCTTCCTCTGCTCCGCTGTTTTCCCTTTACAAAAGGGGATCTCATGAACTCTGCATTTTTTGAAGGAACAATAGTCATCTCCACTTCATGCTAAAAGCTATTTCTTTCAGAATAATGTCAAGTAGTAAATGCAGAAATAATGATAAAATAGAATACCACCATTCTATATTCCTCAAGGAAATAAGTTCTACAGGCAGAGAGAACTGAATGATGCTCAACTCGTTCTGAAATGCCGGGAAGGAAATGCTTGCGTGGTACCAAGCGTGCTCTCGTGACTGCCGACTGCTCACAGGGAGAACACCAGACTTCCCAGACAGTTCTGCTGCCCCCCTTCCCAGGGTGTCAGACTCCTGACATGACCCAGTATGACCTACACATATCACTATGAGGTTTCCTTGCCCAAATGTTCAACCAGAGTCTAATCAAGTCCTTAGACCTGGTTGCCAGTTTACAGTAAACTTAGGGGGTGAGGGAACGGATTGGACACTGTCACAGGAAATATTTGCATAAATCCAACGCTATAGGATTAGCAGAAGGCCATGCCCATTCGGCAATCGCACTGTGAGTCTGGACCGAGCAGAGGCACCGTGCCCTGTGTTGGGAGAGTGAAGTTCAGGCATGATGTCATGTGATCGCCCACTGCCCGCGGGGACAATCACAACACGTACGCTCTTGATCACAGGAACCAAAAAGCCGCTTTATTCCACAAGTCTCCGACTTATATTGAGAACATCAGCCTATCAGAGAGTAGACTACCAGGAAAGTCAGCCTATCAAGGAACAGTCTCCAGGCAGATACCAGGATCGCCTCACGTACAACAGCCAACCAGAGTTACTTCCTAAAACTTGTTTATGAGTGCAGCTATGTTTGGCAAGCTGCCAGGCGCCATCTTAGAGATCCGGCCACGGAGCGGCTCTGGGGCCCTCAGAGCCCGCCCCTGACAATGTCACCCTCCAAGGACAGATGTTCTGGAGGGGCTCTGGTATGAGCATGGCGGCGTGCTTGGCTGTGGAGACAGGAGGGTCAAAAATCCTTGTCCCAGCCAAACACAGAAAGGCAAACACCACAAGCTCTCACCCATTCGTGTAAAGGCGTAGGTCAGCCTTGTAGAAGAACAGGAAGAAACTGATCACCAGAGAAGGAGAAGGGGAAAAGAGGGGATTGAAAGAAGTTCAAAGAGGGCACCAGAACCAGAGTGGAGGAATCGCCTCCAGTTCTTATTTAGCACCCTAGAGTAGCTGTTGGGTAAAACAACCCATGACACATTTCAAACGACTGGGGACAGAGTGCGCAATGCCAACACCCAGAAACGATGAATGGTCGAGGAGACGGATGTGCCCGCGACCCTGCTTGGTTGTTGCACCCGGTGTGCAT